>NW_020954580.1:16350228-16391373 GCF_900497805.2 Vombatus ursinus | reverse complement strand
TCTATCTATCTATCTATCTATCTATCTATCTATCTATCTATCTATCTATCTATCTATCTATCTATCTATCCATCTATCTATCTATCTATCTATTTATATATATATACATACATATAATTTTTTCCCTCCAACTACCCTAATACTGACAAAGGTCTCATGAGTTACAAATATCATCTTTCCATGCAGGAATGTAAACAGTTCAACTTAATAAGTCTCTTATGATTTCTCTTTCCTGTTTACCTCTTCATGTTCCACTTGAGTCTTGTACTGGAAAGTCAAATTTTCTATTCAGCTCAGGTCTTTTCATCAAGAATGCTTGAAAGTCCTCTATTTCACTGAATGACCATTTTTTCCCCTGAAGGATGGTACTCAGTTTTGCTGGGTAGGTGATTACTGGTTGTAATCCTACCTCCTTTGACCTCCGGAATATTATATTCCATGCCCTGTGGCCCCTTAATGTAGAAGCTGCTAAATCTTGTGTTATCCTGATTGTGTTTCCACAATACTTGAATTGTTTTTTCTGGCTACTTGTAATATTTTCTCCTTGACCTGGGAACTCTGGAATTTGGCTACAATATTCCTAGGAGTTTTCCTTTGGGGATCTCTTTCGGGAGGAGATTGGTGGATTCTTTCCATTTCTATTTTGCCCTGTGGTTCTAAAATATCAGGGCAGTTTTCCTGGATAATTTCTTGAAAGATGATGTCTAGGCTTTTTTTTTGATCATGGCTTTCAGATAGTCCAATAACTTTTAAATTCTCTCTCCTGGATTTATATTCCAGGTCAGTTGTTTTTCCAATGAGATATTTCACATTGTTTTCTAATTTTTCATTCTTTTGGATTTATTTTACAATGTCTTGATTTCTCATAAAGTCACTAGCTTCCAATTGCTCTATTCTAATTTTTAAGGAAGTATTTCCTTCAGTAATCTTTTGGATTTCCTTTTCCATTTGTCTAATTTTGCTCTTTAGGGCATTCTTCTCCTCATTGGCTTTGTGGACCTCTTTTGCCATTTGGGTTAGGCTTTTTTTAAGGTGTTATTTTCTTCAGTATTTTTTTGAGTCTCCTTTAGCAAGCTGTTAACTTGTTTTTCATGATTTTCTTGCATCACTCTCATTTCTCTTCCCAGTTTTTCCTCTACTTCTCTTACTTGATTCTCAAAATGCCTTTTGAGCTCTTCCAAGGCCTGGGACTGATTCACATTTTTCTTGGAGGTTTTAACAGTAGGAACTTTGACTTTGTTGTCTTCTTCTGGTTGTATGTTTTGATCTTTTTTGTCACCAAAGTAAGATAATATAATCTGACTCTTTTTGCACTGCTTGCTCATGATCCCAACCAATTATTTGAGTTTTAAACTCTTCGTTAAGGTAAGAGTCTGTTTCCAATGTGGAGCATGTACTGTCCCAAGCTTCAGGGGTTTGTACAGCTGTTTTCAGAGTTTGGCCTGGAGGAATGAATAAGATTCAGTTATTTGGAGAAGAGGTGGGGGAAGATATGTAAGAACATAGGCACAAATTGTACACATATAAACAAAATCAAGAGAATTACAAGTAATTTTCAGAAGTAATTATATATATTAAATGTCATTCGTAAATCTTCATTTAGTCCTATTTTACTGTTCTATTACTGCAATGTCATTTCATTTCCTTCCCCTTGCCAAAAACCATGCTAAAATATATGGCTGCTATTATCAACAAAACTAAGTTATTCAACTTTCTGGGTGAAATGCCGCCCCTTTTTTGGCTAGTGTTTAAAATATTTTAAAGCCTTGATTTTGATGAAAGGTGTTAATATATAGAATGAGTGACATACTTTTTATTTTATACTTAACAAATGAAAATTTAATTTTCAGCAAATTCATGAAATCATACATTGGATTACAAGTAATCAAAACATATACAAGAAGTATAACAAAAAATCAAAATTGATAAAAATCCAACAGTGATAATTTATGACTGGTAAGACAAAGTAGCACTCAATGAGCAAGATGACATCAAACAAATAACTTATCAATATAACAATAAAACTTAATCCTAAATGTTTGAATAGTATTAAAATAAACATGAACAAAAACAGTACTGTGTCTAATAATAGTCCTCAAACTTTAAGAAAAAGTTTATGATTATACCTTACATTATACATAATTCCAAACACATACAAAATGCATTAATTGGTAATATATCATAAACGTAATAGTCACAGTAGTTTATAATAATAAGATATTAACAAGACAGAAAACCACCAGTTACTAGGGAAAATAAAGCCAAGCAAACATCTTGTCAGTATTAGCATAAATTAGAATAAAATCACTTCTTAGTCGTGACTAGATTATAACATCAATATCATAAACTTGACACTTGACAATTATTTATACAAAAGTGTCACATTTGTAAGTGTCACATACTAATGTTCTGATTATAAAACTATCTCACCTTCATCTCATACTTGATATAGGAATCTGAGGTCCACCTAAAATCTTTATGGACAATTGATTTTGGCCCCAATTGGCAGTACTCCAACCCCAGATTCGCCCACAACATGGTCTTATTTCTTGTATCTGACCCTCTAAAAGCCACCACAATTTAAGCACTAGATTATACATTGAACCTTGCACAATCCATATGTTTTGTTACTACCTGTTATTTTAATTTGACCACTTTGGCAGTCTCAAACTATATAAAATCTCGAGCAGGAGCATCCTGTGAGGATCATAGCACTCCAGTCCAATACCACCAACTTGGGTGGAAGTATCTCATCTAGTCTTGAGATTGTTAGTGTAACTTAGATCTGGCTGGTTGGTTGATGGCTTTCAGGAGGTAGTTAAGGACTACATTATGTGGATGAGTTATGGTGACACCCAAATTGTGAGAAAAATAGCACCACATATGGGATAGCATTGTTTGTGGTGCTCTGTTTGTGGCATCTTTCATCACTGATGTGCGTTTTGCCTTATCATATGCGACACAATCCAATCTTGCTCAGTGCAAAAACTACCATTTCTAAAATGTGTGAATATGACTTCTCACATAAGTTAGAGGCTGAGGTATTGCTAATTTTGGCATAAACCTTACATTAGTGGGGTATACTGATTAATTTCTGACTGCAGTATTAGTAGATTACACTCTCAATGTGTGTTACATTCTCTCAAATGCCAATGGACATCTATTAAGGCACAACAGCACATTATCAATAGATTATTTTTTTTGTCTAGTTTTCCTAGGGTGATGGTATACATAAAACTTGACTGTATGTTTGTAACTATTGCTGTTTCATTCATAAAGTCACCAGCTATTGAGACATTTGGATTGTTAGAAGCATATCTCAACTGTATATTGTCTTAGTCAGTTACTCATGTCTCCCAAAGAAGTGAGGCAGATAATTGTTGCAAATCTATGAATGGTCATAACAGTGTAACATGAATCATCTGGCTGATGTTAGAGGCCACTATTAGTGTCAATAAGTTGACTCCACTCACTTGATGTGACACTGGATAAGTCATTTACCCTCTTAGTCTTCTAGAGTACCCTGTAACATCTTATATGTACATAATTTTTTTCTGGTATCTCTTCCAATAGAAAGTGACCTCCTTGAGGGCTGAGATTTTATTTTTGGCTTTCTTTCTATCTTCTGTGCTTACACAATATCTGGCACAAAGTAAGTGCTTAATAAATGCTTTTTGACTGACTATAAGTGATAGAGACAATGCCAACTTATGTGGTTAGAGTGAGTGTTTTTATCTGGGTATTCACTATGCCAATGAAACCACAGGTCCAGTCCCTATACTTTTCAATTGCCTTACCCAATTGATTCATGGATCTCTTGGTAATCACATGATATTTTTCCAGATGGAAAGCATCATGTGATAGTTTAAATACATTCATAGCATTGAATTGTTGCTATCAATCAATCTATATTCTGTAATGGATGAATGGACCCAATTTATTGACATTAATGGTAGCCTCTAACATCAGTGAGGTGGTTCATGATACACAACTGTGACTATCCATATATTTTTCAATCTACCAAGACTAGTTCAGATGTTATTTTGGTTATAGAAGCAAGAAGTGAGAGAAGCGTGAGAATTCTCAAATGAACCTATTTATCTTCCTTGCATAATGGGGATGGATTTGTATGGCAAATTTTAAGGAAGTCACAATCCTATATTGTTTCTTGATCATGAACACAGCATAATTTTATCATATTAGAACTTGTTCATTAAAGTATCTTATTGACCACATCACACGTGCTAGAAACTATTTGCAAGGAGTCTACAAAAATAGGCAAATTATTAGTGTAGGTTACGATAACTACTCTTCAATCATATACTTTGTAACCCAGTCTTGTTTAAACATTCTATTGCCAAGGTAGATTGGTGTCCAGTTAGTGGGTGAGTTCCTTTTACTTTTCTTATAAATTGAGATGGTGGTCAAGAAACAACATTCTGAAGGAACATTATCACTTTAATAGCTGACATTAAAAATAGAAGAGAATGTGCTCCCCTAGAATGATCCTTTCCATACTTGCCATCTCAGATTATCTAATTCTGGTTCAGTGCTGCCATGGTGGCAGGGGAGATCCCCCAGTTCAATGGGTATAAATGTTTCTAAGTAAAGGTTTTCTTCATGTTATTTTTATAACAGAAAACTATTGGATGGGGAGTTGTAGAAAAACTTGGACTTGTTAAAGGGATGGTGAGATGATACATGGAGCAGTTGATTCTTATTTTGGCCATGTCTAAAAAATACATCTCTCAGTTTCAACATGGGTAGATAATTGGTGCAATGGATAGAGCACTGGACTTGGGATCAGGAAGACTCATCCTCTTGAGCTTAAATCTCGTTTCAGACACTTACTAGCTGTGTGACCCTGGGCAAGTCATTTAACCCTGTTTGCTTCAGTTTCCTCATCTATAAAATGAGCTGGAGAAGGAAATGGCAAACCACTCCCATACCTCTGCCAAGAAAATCCCAAAATAGAGTCATGAAGAGTTGGACATAAGTGAAACAAGTGAATAACAATTTCATTGCTGAGTTCACCAATTCTTTGTCATGAGGTCAGTAGCATGTTTCATTATGGGTCCTCTTGAATAATGATTGGTCATTGCATCAAAATTCTTAGTCTTTTAAGGTTGTTCAATTTTAGAATTGTTGCTACAATATAAATTTTTTTCTGGTTCTATTCACTCCACTTTGCAATCAATTCACACAAGTCTACCCAGATTTCTTTGAAACTATCCCATTTATCATTTCTTATAGCACAATGGTATTCTATTACATTCACACACCATAATTTGTACACTAGTTGATGGACACTCCCTTGGTTTCTCATTCCTTGCTGTTATAAATATTCTGTACATATGAGTTCTTTTCCCATTGTTTGATCCTTTGTGGGATATAAATATAGTAGTGGTAGCCATGACTCAAAGGTGTAGTTTCATAAATTTGGGGGCATAGTTCAAAATTGCTTTCTAGAGTGATTGAACTACTTCACAGCCCAAACAACTATGCACTAAAGAACATGTTTTCTCACAGCCTTCCAACATTTATTTTCCTTTTTGGTCAACTTTGACATTCTGAGGGCTGTGCAGTAAGGAGGCTGCTTCCATTTTCATTTCTCTAATTATTGGTGATTCAGAGCATTTTCTCCCACATGGCTATTGATAACTTTGGTTTCTTCCTCTGAAAACTGATTATTCATATCATTTGACTATTTATGAATTGAAGAATTGCATTTATTTTCATAAATCTGAACCAGTTCCTTAAATATCTAAAAAATAATGCTGATAAAGGTTTTGTTCTTCCTTTTCACAGTTATCTGCCTCCATTTTTATTTTAGCTACATTGTTTTTCCCAAAGCTTTTAAAATTTCATGTATTCAAAATTATCCATTTTATTTTCTGTGTTCTTTTCTATCACTTGTTTGGTCATGAAATATTCTTCTAGTTATAGATTTGAAAGGCCATTTCTTCCTTGCTTTGATTTGTTTATGATGTCATCCTTTCTAAGTTACATAACCATTTTGAACTTATCTTGGTTTAGAGTTTACTATCTTGAACTATAACTAGTTTTTGTTAGATTCTTTTCCAATTTTCCCAGAAGTGTTTGTTAAACAATAAGTCAACCACAGTAGCTGGGTTCTTTGGGTTCATCAGATACTAGGCTACTGTGCTCCTTTGCATTATTTGTTTCTTTTTGGTACCTCATTGTTTCCACTGGTCAAACTCTTCTCTTTTGTTACCTGTACCAATTTACAGTTAATTTTTGTCCTTCCTTTTTCAAGCTGTTGACTCTCTCTTGCATATATCTCATTTCTTTTCCAAGTTTTTCTTCTGCCTCTCTTATTTGACTTTTAAAATCCTTCTTGAGCTCTTCCAAGAAGGATTTTTGGGCTTCAGACCAGTTCATATTCTCTTTTGAGGTTCCAGATGTGGGTTTATTGACAATGTTGTCCTCTTCAGAATTTCTGCCTTGATCTTCACTGTTCCCATAATAAGAATCGCAGAGTTTTTCTAAGGCACTGGGAGACTTGGTTGCCATAGAATGCTGAGGCATATGGTGATTTTTTGAGCTGGTTTCCACTGGTTCCCCTGCCCACACTGAGGCACTTGGGGGTCCTGGTGTTGGTGTTTGCCTGCTCTACCACCTAGGGTTCAGGATCTCTGCCTGGTATGCTGAGACGGAGCTTTCCACTAGCTTGCTGGGACACTTCCCATTCTGTACTGCTCCCCTTCCCCCAGGGCAGGAGGGGCCTCTCCCATTAATCCCTCAAGCTACCTGAGCTACCAGATTACTCCATCTTTCTGCTGGTTCAGCTGTGCCAGGGTTTTCTCTAGGGCAGTATGTTCTGAGTTTTCAGAGGTTAATAAGGGACAATGAGAGCAACTTACTTCTTACTCTGCCATCTTGGCTCCCCACCTGTACCCATTTAAAATATTTTTTTTGTATAGTTTAATCTCTAATACTTTTAGGTCTGTTCCCTTCCTACTCTTTCAGTATTTCCTTTTAGATTTTTGACCTTTTGTTCTTCAAAATGAATTTCATTTTTTCCCTTGTTCTATAATGTAATTATTTGGTAGGTTATTGGTATGGCACTGAATAAGTAAATTAATTTTGGTAGTATTGTCAAATTATTTTGGCTCACCATACTCAAAAGGATATATTTCCCTAAGCATTTAAGTCTATCTTTACTTGTGACAAGAATGTTTTGTAGAGTTCTCATGTTTGTCTTGGCAGATAGTCTCCCAAATATTTTATATATTACCTAGTTATTTTAAATGAAATTCGTCTTTCCATCTCTTCCTTTTGGGTTTTGTTAGTGATATTTAGAAATTCTTTTGATTTCTATAATTTTGTTCATCCATTCATTCATATCTGATGTTATTAGAAAGGTTTCTCTCCATTACTTATAATAGGAGCTGTTGGTTTTAGGTAGATATGATTTAACAAATTTAGGAAAGATCCATTTATTTCTATATTTTCTGTTTTTTAAACAGGAATGTATATTGAATTTTGTAAAAAAAAATTCTACATTTCTTGATAAAATTCTATGATTTTTGTTGTTCTTGTTATTAGTATCTTCTCTTTTCTAATAGTTTTTTTTAATACTGAATGAATCATTTCTTTTTGTGTAAATCCAACCAATTCATAGGACATAGTCCTTATGCTATAGTTTTCTAATATTTTATTTAAAAATTTTACAATGCAATTTATTAGGAACATTGATATATTGTTTCCTTTTTTGTTATTGTTTTCCCTTTTCATGGTTTAGATATGAAAATTATATTTCTATTGTAGAAAGAATTTGGTAAGGCTCCTTCTCCTATTTTTTAAAAATTGTTTTCACAATATTGGATTTAGTTGATTTTTGAATGTTTGATAGAATTTGCTTGTAAGTGCATCTAGTTTTTGACTTTTTTCTTTCATAATATTTATAAATTGCTCAATTAATTTTTCTGAGATTTATAAGTCTTCTATTTCTCCTGTTAATTTAGGCATTTTATAATTTTGTAAATATGCATCCATTTTAATTATATTGTTAGTTTTGTTGGCGTATGATTAGGCAAATAGTTTATAAAAATTTCCTTCATTATTTGTTGTGAGTTAATCTTTTTCATTTTTGAAACTAGGAATTTAATTTTCTTCTTTATTTTTTAAAATAAAATTGACTAATTTTTAAAAATTATTTGGGGGGAAACTCCTAATTTTGTTTATTTGTTCAGTCTTTTTTTTTCTTTCAATTTTGTTAATGTCATCTCTTATTTGGGGGATGTCTTTGTTGATATTTAATTGAAGTTTTAATGTGTTGATTTTCTAGATGTTTTTAGTTGAATACCTATTTTATTGATCTGTTCTCTGGTTAATTAAAGTATTTAGAGGGATTAATTTTTCCCTAAAAGTCAGCTATGACTGCATCCCCCTAAATTGGTTATGTTGTCTCATTGTCACTATCTTTAATGAAATTATATATTATTCATGTGATTTATTCTTTGTTCCACTTCTTATTTTGTGTTGTTATTTTACTTTCAATTTATTTTGATAATTTTTCTTTGATTAAATGTCTGAGGCTGGATTTGAACTCAGGTCCTCCTGACTCCAAGGCCAGAGCTCTATCCACTGTGCTACCTAGCTGCCCCAGGACTATAGTTCTGATAAAGACTAGGGCATCATCTAGTTAAGGTATCAAGGCAGATAGGTAATCAGGCCATAGAAGAGCTAGGTCTATTCAATCAATGATTATAAATTACTTATAATGTTATGAGGAAACTAAAGAATTAAGTGACCGACTGACTGGCTGAATGAATGAATGAATGAATGAATGACTAGTTAGACAATGATAATGTCTACTTCTGTAATGTGTGCCTTGCTTGAAACTGCAAATGTTCATTGTTGCATGTGTTAATTACTGAGTTTTGAGGATGCTTCTTTTTTATTATTTTTTCCTGTTAATTTGCATTTGTACTAGTATAATGTATGCAGTGTAATGATGTTCAAACGTATGGTTTGGTTCCTGGCTTATTTGCATATTTACTTTTTTTTGCCTAATTTCTTATTCAGTACATTCTGCTATATAATCAGGGTGCTGAGAAAGGGGGTGTATAGTTTTCCTGATAAAACAAATAATGCTCAATGCAAATTTCTTCTTGGAAAAGTGACAAGGAAGAATCTGACAACACATATGAAGGAAGGAATTAAACATTGATTAAGTGCCTACTATATACCAGGCGCTGTTAAACCCTTTACAAATGGTATCACATTTAATCTTCATAACAACCTTGAGAGGTAGGTGCTATTATTATCCCCATTTTGTAGTTAAGAAAACTGAAGTGAGAAGTGACTTGCCCAAGGTCACTCAGCTGTCTGTGTCTGGGGCCAGATTTGAACTCTGGTCTTCCTGACTCCAGGAAGTGTATGACTCTATCGAAATTGGAATATCACTAAGTAATGGGTACCATATCATGTCTTTCAGAGGAATTGGTGTTAAAGAGGATTCATGAGATTAAATCAAAGCCAGATCTTAGCTAAAAGTTTTAAAAATGTTACTGAAAATAATGGTTCAATAAATGACATGAGTGTCCTCTTTGTTGTTTGAATCTAGTGATGTCTACCTACACTTTTGGAGCCTGTGTTTGGAATAACCTCTTATCTCATTTCTACTTGTTCAAGTCCTTCCCTCTCTTCAAGGTCCAGTTCTTAAGAAGCTTCCTCTACATTAGCCTCCCCTGATTTCATTGCCCATTTATTAGTGATCACTCTCTTCTCAAGTTTCTTGTAGCACTCAATTTGGATCTCTAATGCATATATGACATTAAAAAATAGTTATTTTTGCATTTTCTTATTTCCCCCCAATAGAGTAAAAATTCCTTGAGGGCAAGGCTATGTCTTTCTTTATCTTTGTTTCTCTAAATTCTAGCCTAATACATTGAATATAGAATGTATTTAGTGTTTGCTTAATTGAACTGAATCCTCCAATAGAATATCAAATCCTTGAGGGCCTGTTTCATTTCTGTTTTCCAAACTCTAGTGCATAGTCAAGTGCCTTGCCTACAGATGACAATAAATGCATATTGAATTAACATGAATGTTCATTTTCATCAGAATCCCAACTGAATATGCAGACATTAAAATTTTAGTTGGAATATGAGTCATTCAGCCTAACTTACATTGGGCTTGTAAATATTTTGGATCCAAAGAAATGTTTTTACATATTCAGACAGCAAAAGTGTCAAAAGTAAATTATAATTCATTAGTGCCAGCAGACATCCTGTCAAATACTAAATGTTAAATGTAAGAAGATATCCATAAGCTCTAGGCAAGGACCTAATGGAAAATACTGGGTTTGACTCTAAGAGAGAAATGAGCTCCATGAAAGGATGAACTAGATTGAGGTAACAGTGATACATGATCCCTTGTGAGAATAGCTTGTGTCATAAGCCTCGACAATCCCTAGTGTCTGAACTAAGTGGTGATGTGTATTTAATAGAAACTTTTTGGTCTCATGCAATTTTGCATTCTTTCTCCCTCTAGCTACCCACACATTCGATTATTTTTCCCACTCTGTTTGTTATATTTCCTTTTAAAAATTGTACTTATTTGGTTCTTTTCTTTCTTAGTTTTCAAACCCAACCCACTGAGTCTTATGTAGGAACATGTCTCTAAGAGAAATTCTTATGATTTCTTGTCTTTGTCATTCCATTTTGACTTGAATTCATTGGATTAAGATTTTATTAATTATCCAATAAAACTAGAGCAAAACATACTGAATTTTTCACAAAATGAGAATGCCATTTGATGACCTATTTTGTGTGTTCAATGCATGAACAATCAATGCAAATATCACTTCCTGGTTGACTGGGTCATAGTGATTAATATTGATGGTAAGGGCAACCGAGAGAAAGAAAAAGACATGTCAGACCATGGTCCAGTTAATTTATGTTGGGTGGTGGTGGTGGTGGTGGTGGTTGTCCTTCGTTTTTGAAGAGGACCAAAATGACATCACTATGCCAGAGTCAAGTTTTAGTGTGTCTGACTGTGGTTGATCACACCAATATGAGCTTGGAATATTTTACCACAGGTCGGGCACAAATAGTCTGTGTGAATCTTTGGGGTGGGTCGTCTAAGTTTGCACATCTTGCATTTTCCTTGAGCTATTTCAATTCTGCTTTGCTCATAGGACACAGCACCTTTTCTGATTTGGGCATACCATGCTGAGCAGTCCTGTGCCACATAATCAATTCCTAAGTTCTTTTGTTTGTTTGTTTGTTTTTCTTTAGGCAATTGGGGTTAAGTGACTTGCCCAGGGTCACACAGCTAGTAAGTGTCAAGCGTTTGGTCTGAGGCCAGATTTGAACTCAGGTCCTCCTGACTTCAGGGCCAGGGCTCTATCCACTGCACCACCTAGCTGCCCCAATTCCAAAGTTCTTAAGAGAGACCTTGGGAGTGTCCTTATATTGCTTCTTCTGACTACCATGTAGATGCTTGCCCTGTGTAAGTTCTCCATAAAATAGTTGCTCTTGTGCTTTCCCAGTCACCCATGGAGTGAAACAAGGCTGTGTATGTGTGTTTATGCTGGGTAGACATCAGATAAGCACATTGTTCATTCACACTAAGTTTACTAACATGTAAACCAAGGGTTGGTAATTCTTAAAGCACTGAGATATGCAACCAGAATACAAATCATGAGTTTGGAAAGGTTTGGCCATTTGTATAACCAATAGCCATTTGGGAATTCCTGTAGAGAGAAATGAAACCTCATATTTTTTATTAGAAATTTAATTATCAGAGAGATTTGCACCAGGTATTGCGGCCTGGAGGTTTCTCCAGGATACTTTCAACTTTCCTAGAGCTGAGGGAATAAAAGGTAGTCTGCATTAATACTTTTACATAGTCCTATAGTTAGCCATAATACTTAGGACAGGCAGAGGGAAAGTAGTTGGTGTATATTTGTTTGAACAGGACCAATATGTGGACGCAAATAGGTAGACCATATCAGAAAAGTAGACCAGGGTTCTTAACTTTTTGGTGCCATGAACCCCCTAAGGAAATCTGGCAAAGCCTATGGACCTCTCCTCAGAATAATGTCTTTAGAGGCATAAATTAAATTTCATAAGATTATAAAGGAAACCAATTATAACAAAATATGCTTATCAAAATGTTTTTAAATACATGAGCTCAGGTCTCAGGTTAAAAAACCTTGGCACAGAAAGAAGTCAGGTGAGATCAAGTGTGAGGCAGCACTTGGTCTATTTTGGGTTAGGTCATTTCCTGGCTCACCACCTTCTTAGAAATTGCATTGAATGTGTTGTATCTGCCTTCCTTTTTGGTTTTCCCTGGCAAATTCTCTTAAAAAAATCCAAAGGTCAGAATCTGCTTTACACTCCTTCACTCTTTGTGATTATGTTCTGTGACTTCTGCAACTATATCAACTGGCTGGGGAAATTGTGTAAAGAAATCGTTGATCACTTTGAGAGGAATTTATAGGGCCGTAGCTCTTGATTAAGGTAGTTGACACCACACAGGAAATATGGCATGAATGATTGAGAGAATCAGTTATGACCCATGTGCCTACACAAAAAAATTAAACTAATCATCAGGGACTATGGAAATTCTAAGACTTTTCAAGCCAGAGAAGCAGATCTGAAAGGGGGACAGGGAAGAGAGAAGACGTATCTTTTTCTCTTTCACATTGGTGCTACAGCTTTAAAGGGTTGCTACTGGACAGGTAAAGGAGATTGTATCTGTTAAGCAGTAGAAAGAAACACAGAGCAGTCAGAAATAAATATAAAGACACAACAATCTGAGAGAAGAAGCAGATTTAAGGATGTTTGCCTCTGGCAGTTGAGAAACAGGTTTTGAGGAGCAAACTCTTAGAACCCAGCAGGTTCTGAAAGCATGAAGACTCTACAAGAAGGGGGAAGAATTCCAGGGACTTCAGTACCAGGACTAATCACAAAGAACTAATCTGACATCGATATACCCTAAGGGAAAAGAAATGAGGACTCTTGTAGTTAGAAGTAGAAGATTCCTGATGCTATCATAAGGATCCTGGAAGTTGCTTCCTCTGCAATCTTAGAGGTTGGTTCAACTCATACAGTGGTCACAACTTGATTTGTGGGACATATGGGAAGATGGCCATATGTTGCATACTGATGGTGGCCCACCCTTTCCAGCTGTGACACAACCTAATCCCGTTATAGTTTCCTTAGCTGCATTCTATGCACATGAGGAGACCCAGTCCAATTTCTTTGGACAGACTGGCTCAATGACCTAATCTTATTGGCAAAATAGAGTGAGAGGAGGTAGGAGACACCCTGCATCGTGCAATTCATCTGTTAGAGTCTATTTGCAAATTATTAGCAACTGAAGGAACAATTTCTACCTTTGTTCCTGATATGATACTACTAGTGGTATGCTAGTAGCAAGGACATATGTTGGTTACTGACATATATCAAAGGAATTATAAGCTCATGATCAACAAATTCTTGATGTTCCTTCCTTGTAATTTCAGAGAGCCATTGGGGCAGTATGGATGGGGTGCCAGTATTGAGTCTGGAAGACTTAAATTTTAATTCTACTTCATACAATTAATAGCAAATGTGGCCCTGGTTAATTCACTTAAACTCTTTGAGCCTCAGTTGTGTCATCTGTAAAATGGGAATAAAAGCCCTTCTTCACAGAGCTATTATAAATATTAAATGCTATAATGCATGTAAACCTTAAAATAATAGGTAAATATGATGACATTCCCCCCCTGAAGATGAAGGAAGTAATTGAGGCAAATAAAAGTTATTACAAGAAAATCTGTCTAGTTCAAATACTTTTCTGTTGTGGAAATGATGCACCTTTGTATCTTTGCATAATCAGCTGTATCATGGTGGGTCTTTGCCTATAGAGGTAATATTCTTAGGCCCCAGGAAAGACATCTTCATCACCTCTCAGCCATTTATATGCCTTTTGGAGCCTGTGTAGCACCCTTCTGAAATGCCTTGCAAATAAGTGCTTCCAGGAATGGTCAGAAGCCTATCTTGTGCCTAGGTGATAATGATCTTAGCTCTAAAGTCAAGCAATGGCTTCAATTCAGTTCAGTAAGCACTTACTAAGCTAGTACTATGTGCCAGACACTGAGGCTACAAAAACAAAAATGAAACAGTT
Organism: Vombatus ursinus; assembly: GCF_900497805.2. Lineage (NCBI taxonomy): Eukaryota > Metazoa > Chordata > Mammalia > Diprotodontia > Vombatidae > Vombatus > Vombatus ursinus. The sequence continues at coordinate 16,377,228 of NW_020954580.1, read as the reverse complement.
TCTGACTTCAAGGAGATTACTGGTGAGGAAATATGCACACAGATAAGTAAGTAGAAGATTTCTACAAAATACATAAAAATTAATTTTGTAGAAGAAGAGGAGCTAAAAGTAAGATTCTTGGAAAAGGTCTTTACTAAGGGGTGGCACCTGAGTTGAACCTTAAATGTTTTGTATTCTCAGAGCTTAGCTTAGTGCCTGATACATAGTAATTATAATTACATAGATAAGTAACATATTTCACTGCATAATCATCCTAGATTTTGTGCCAATTTTTTTTTTGCAAAAATGTGCGGTGTGACCATTATGTGTAGCTTATTAAAAAAATTGTGCCATTACTTAAAAATGATTTATTACTAAGCTATATCACTGGCAGATGAACCCTATAGTTTAGTTAGCATGGGAAGATTCAAATCTTGCCATATCACGTGACTTACTCCTGGTAGCTTTGCCTGCCCACCCATTCCCTTTGCCCTTATGCCTCTTCATTGGGTTGAGTGGCAATACCATTACTACTACAACACTCTAAACAAATCACACAAACTGGCTTTTGAAAACACAGTGACAATGCCTGTATGGTGAGAATTCTATGCCCATGGCTTGCAATGTGCAAGAGTTAAATGCATATCCATATGCCACATTGCTGCTCTGTTTACCTCTTAAGCGTTATGAGGAACAGAATTATGCCATGTGATGATTACATGCCAAAAGGGTATAAACCATTTTGGACTGAAAAAACAGGGTGCAATGATTATCTGGTAGGGATGATTATGCAGTGAAATACAGTATCTATTTATCCATCCATCATCTCTTTTTTTTAGTAAAAATACTTCTCCAGAAAACACTCTTTTTCTTCTTTTTTTATTAATTTATTTTGATTTATCAATAATCATTTCCATATGCTTTTGAATTTAAAATTTTTCTCCCCTTTCCTCCCCACCACCCTCCCCAAGATGGCACACAATCTGATATAGGCTATACATTTGCATTCATATTAAACATTAGTGATGTTGTAAGTAAAAATTAAAATCAATAGGAGGAACCATCAGAAAGAGGAAACAAAACTCAACAGAAGAGGAAAAAAATAGCAATTCAAATTCCATAGTTCTTTCTTTGGATGTGGATAGCATTTTCTATCACAAGGCCTCTGGAGATGTCTTATAACCTTGTATTGCCTGGAAGGGTTAAGTTTATCAATATTAGTCATCACACAACGTGGCTGTTATTGTGTACAAACTTTTCTTGGTTCTGCTCACTTCACTCAGCATCAGATCATACAAGTCTTTCCAGGTTTTTCTGAAGTCAGCCTGTTCATCATTTCTTATAGCACAATAGTATTCCATTACATTCATATACCACAACTTGCTCAGCCATTCCCCAATTGATGGGCATCCTCTCAATTTCCAATTCCTTGCCACCACAAAAAGAGCTGCTATGAATATTTTTGTACATGTAGGTCCTTTTCCCGTTTGTGTGATCTCTTTGGGATATAACCCTAGAAGTGCTATTGCTGGGTCAAAGGGTGTGCACATTTTTATAGCCCTTTGGGCATAGTTCCAAATTGCTCATCAAAATGGTTGGATCATTTCACAACTCCACCAACAATGCAATAGTGTTCCAATTTTCCCACATCTTCTCCAACATTTATCATTTTCCTGTTTTGTCATGTTGGCCATTCTGATAGGTGTAATGTGGTACCTCAGAGTTGTTTTGATTTGCATTTCTCTAATCAATAGTGATTTAGAGCATTTTATCATATGACTATAGATGGCTTTAATTTCTTCATCTGAGAACTGTCTGTTCATATCCTTTGATCATTTATCAATTGGGGAATGGCTTATATTCTTATAAATTTGATTTAATTCTCATTGTATTTTAGAAATGAGGCCCTTATCAGAGAGACTGGTTGTAAAAATTCTTTCCCAATTTTCTACCTTCCTTCTAATCTTAGTTGCATTGGCTTTGTTTGTGCAAAAACTTTTCAATTTAATGTAATCAAAATTACCTATTTTGGTTTTCGTAATGCTCTCTATCTCCTGTTTGGTCATGAATTCTTCTGTTCTCCATAGATCTGACAGGTAAACTATTCTTTGCTCTCCCAGTTTGCTTATAGTATCAGCCTTTGTATCTAAATCATGAACCCATTTTGACTTTATTTTGGTATATGGTATGAGATTTTGGTCCATGCCTAGTTTCTGCCATACTCTTTTCCAGTTTTCCCAGCAGTTTTTTCCAAAAAGTGGGTTCTTATCCTGGAAGCTGGGGTCTTTGGATTTATCAAAAAATAGATTACTGTAGTCATTGACTACTATGTCTTGAATATTTAACTATTCCACTGATCCACCACTCTATTTCTTAGCCAGTACCAAGCAGTTTTGATGATTGCTGCTTTATAATACAATTTAAGATCTGGAATGGCTAGGCTACCTTCCCATGCATTTCTTTTCATTAGTTCTCCTGATATTCTGGACCTTTTGTTCTTCCAAATGAATCTTGTTATTATTTTTTTCTAACTCTATAAAATAATTTTTTGGTAGTTTGATTGGTATGGCACTGAATAAGTAAATTAGCTTAGGTAGAATTGCCATTTTTATTATATTAACTCCGCCTACCCATTAGCAACTATGTTTTTCCAATTGTTTAGATCTGACTTTATTTGCATGAAAAGTGTTTTGTAATTGTGTTCATAGAGTTTCTGGGTTTGTTTTGGGAGGTAGACTCCTAAATATTTCATAATATCTGCAGTAAGTTTAAATGGAATTTCTCTTTCTATCTCTTGCTGTTGGACTTTGTTGGTAATACATAGAAATGCCAATGATTTATGTGGGTTTATTTTATAGCCTGCAACTCTGCTAAAGTTGTTTATTATTTCAAATAGTTTTTTACTTGATTTTCTGGGATTCTCTAAGTATAACATCATGTCATCTGCAAAGAGTGATAGTTTTGTTTCTTCTTTGCCCATTCTAATGCCTTCAATGTCTTTTTCTTCTCTTATTGCTAAAGCTAATGTTTCCAGTACGATGTTGAATAACAGTGGTGATAATGGACATCCTTGTTTCACCCCCGGTCTTATTGGAAATGCTTCCAGCTTGTCCCCACTACGTATTATGCTTGCTGAAGGTTTTAGATAGATGCTATTTATTATTTTAAGGAAGACTCCATTTATACCTATGCTCTCTAGTGTTTTTAATAGGAATGGGTGTTGTATTTTGTCAAAAGCTTTTTCTGCATCTATTGAGATGATCATGTGGTTTGTTAGTTTTTGTGTTGATATGATGAATTATGCTGATAGTTTTCCTTATATTGAACCAGCCTTGCATTCCTGGTAAAAATCCTAACTGGTCATAATGTATTATTCTTGTGATAAGTTGCTGTAATCTATTTGCTAATATTTTGTTTAAAATTTTTACATCTATATTCATTAGAGAAATTGGTCTATAATTTTCTTTCTCTGTTTTGACTCTTCCTGGTTTAGGTATCAGCACCATATTTGCATCATAAAAAGAATTTGGTAATACTCCTTCTTCACCTATTTTACCAAATAGTCTATATAGTATTGGAATTAATTGTTCTTTAAATGTTTGATAGAATTCATATTTAAATCCATCTGGCCCTGGAGATTTTTTCCTAGGAGTTCATCAATGGCTTGTTCAATTTCTTTTTCTGAGGTGGGGTTATTTAAGTATTTTACTTCCTCTTCTGTTAATCTGGGTAATTTATATTTTTGTAAATATGTATCCATTTCACTAAGACTGTCAAATTTGTTGGCATATAGTTGGGCAAAATAATTCCTAATTGTTGTTTTAATTTCCTCTTCCTTGGTGGTAGCTTCACCCTTTTCATTCTTGATACTAGTAATTTGGTTTTCTTCTTTCTTTTTTTAATTAGATTAACCAAAGGTTTATCTATTTTATTGTTTTTTTTTCATAAAACCAGCTCTTAGTTTTATTTATTAGTTCAATAGTTTTCTTAATTTCAATTTTATTAATTTTTCCTTTGGTTTTCAATATTTCTAATTTGGTGTTTAATTGAGGATTTTTAATTTGTTCTTTTTCTAGTTTTTTTAGTTGTATGCCCAATTCATTGATCTCCTCTTTTTCTATTTTATTTGTGTAAGCACTTAGAGATATAAAACTTCCCCTTAGAACTGCTTTTGCTGCATCCCATAGGTTTTGGTATGTTGTCTCATTATAGTCATTCTCTTGAATGAAATTATTGATTGTTTCTATGATTTGTTCTTTGACCCAATAATTTTTTAGGATTAGATTATTTAGTTTCCAATTATTTTTTAGTCTATCTTTCCATGGCCCTTTATTACATATAATTTTTATTGCATCATGATCTAAAAAGGATGCATTTAATATTTCTGCCTTTCTGCATTGTATTGTGAGGTTTTTATGCCCTAGTACATGGTCAATTTTTGTGTATGTGCCACGTATCGCCAAGAAAAAATATATTCCTTTCTATCCCCATTCAGTTTTCTCCAGAGGTCTATCATACCTAACTTTTCTAATGTTCTATTCACCTCCTTAACTTCTTTCTTGTTTATTTTGTGGTTAGATTTATCTAGTTCAGAGAGGGGGAGGTTGAGGTCCCCCACTGGTATAGTTTTGCTGTCTATTTCTTCCTGTAACTCCCTGAACTTCTCCTCTAAGAATCTGGATGCTATACCATTTGGTGCATATATGTTTAGTAATGATATTACTTCATTGTCTATGGTGCCTTTTAGCAGGATGTAGTTTCCTTCGTTATCTCTTTTGATAAGATCTCTTTTTGCTTTTGCTTTGTCTGAGATCAGGATTCCTACCCCTACTTTTTTTACTTCAGCTGAAGCATAATATATTTTGCTCCAGCCTTTTACCTTTACCCTGTATGTGTCACTCTTTTTCAAATGTGTTTCCTGTAAACAATATATTGTAGGATTATGGTTTTTAATCCATTCTGCTATACACTTCTGTTTTATGGGAGAGTTCATCCCATTCACATTCACAGTTATGATTACTATCTGTGTCTTTTTCTCCATCCTTTTCCCCCCTGTTTATGCTTTTCTTTGAAAAGGAGACTCTTTAAAAAAGTATTTTTCCCAATGACATGTAAAGATAATTTTTAACATTTTTTTAAATTTTGTGTTCCAAATTTTCTTCCTCCCTAAAACAGTAAGCAATTTGATATATGTTATATATGTGCAATTATGTAAACATATTTTTATATTCATCATGTTGTAAAAGAAAAAATGGACCAAAAGAAAAAAAACATGAAAAAAATAAAGAAAGTGAAAAATAGTATGCTTTGGTCTGCATTCAGACCTGATTAGTTCTGTCTCTGGAAGTGGATAGCATTTTTCATCATGAGTTCTTTGGAATTGTCTTGGAATATTATATTGCTGAGAATAGCTAAGTCACTTACAGTTGATCATCGTATAACATTGCTGTTACTGTACAATATTCTCCTGCTTCTGCTCACTTAACTTTTCATCAATTAGTGTAAGCCTACAAAAGGGAGACTCTTAAGGCACAGAGAGATTTACATTTTCATCACTGAAGACTTACTAACACTACTGAAATAATAGACTTTTGCAGCGTTTCATTATATACAGTGCATTGTGCTAAGTATTTGTGGGTAAATGCAAAGATTAAATGTCATTGTTCTTTGTTCTCTTGGAACTTACAATCCAAGGACCTGTAACCAACAAACTATGGGTTGACCATTGATAATTTGGAAATTGCCCATTGAAGAACATCATGTATGATTCCTTTTAATATAGGGCTACTTCTAGAAAAGTGACTCTAGGATTCAAGAAAGGACTGGGCATGGCACCATGAGGCCCAAGTGGAAATCATGCTTAAAACACTTTATTGCTATGCATTCATGGGAAAGATCTTTTACTGCTCAGAGGTTCAGTTTCTTCTTCTCAAAAATGAAACTGAAAATATTTGTACTAACTTCCTCAGAGTGTTATCAGGAAAAAAGCTTTGAAAACCTTAGAGCATTATCTAAATGGAACCAAAATTATGGATTGCTTTTCCACCCTCATTTCAAAGAAAAATGTAGAAGTTTCCTCTACAGATAATTCAGAAATCTGATCTTTGTCTATATCAAATAGATATTTATTTCTCTAGCAGATACCTTAATTCTGCTAGCCCAGGGCATACTCTTCCCACCAAAGGTTCAGAGTAGCTATTCCAAGAAAAGTTTAATAAGAGTAACTTTGCAGAAATTGCCACAAGGCCAGATGTATTTCTAGCTCAAAAAAAAAAGTTTGAGGCGCCAAGGTCAGCACTCATGACACTTCATTCTATAGATGAAAGAAAGCTTCCTCTAAAAGTAAAATGTCCAGTCTGTGGAATCCTATCAAAAAAAATCTCACCCCAAAAGGATAATTTTATGGAGGGGAAAAATTATACAAGTGCCAACATGAAAGACAGCATGGTTTATGCTTAAATGCTATTTATCTTTTAAGAAAAGAATCAATACTTTCTATAAATATATTTGACAGGCGAAAAATATCAGTGATGTGATAAAAAGGCTGTCTGAGACTTTCCTACATATCTCTGAAAATAGCCTCCAACTCTTTCTTACTTAAGCTTGCAAAAATGATTGCTTTCCCTATTCCCTCTTCTCAATTAGAAGTGTTAAAGAATCTAGTACCCAGAAATTAATGCATCTTTATGTTGGAGAAGGAGGAAATAAATGAAAAGAAAATGGTTGTCCTTGGCTTTGCAGTCTTCAAAAATATTGCACATAATTCAGGGGAATGGAAGAAAAAAAAACATTTGGTTCAATCTCCTGGGAAGAAGACAAGGATTAGAGGAGAATATTATTCCTGTAAGCAACCATTAAAACACTAGAAATAAGAGAGTCAAAGGAGAGGACAGAATAAACATATTAGAAAGTGACAAGACATGGAATAATGGAAATTGGTCTTGCTAGTACTTTTGTTCTTTATTTACAAAGGCCAAATTTTTCAAAAATCTTTCTGAATAAGACAATTGGCTTGACTGACACAGACATAACCTGACTGATATACTTTAATATCAAAGCACTCGTTTTATCTTTCTCCTTATTTTAAATGATATAGCTTCTTCCAAAGAAATCAAAGACTGAAAAGAAAGGCCATTGATATAGTGCTATATTTATAAGCAATGCTCATTGTACTAGCAAACTTCTCCACAAAACTGGAAATACAATTGATGCCTATGAGTTGGGAAATTGAAAGAAATGTGGTATATGAATGTAATAAAATAATGTGCTTTTAGAAAAGATGAATATAAGGGATTCAGAAAGTAAGAGAAAGACATGCGTGAATCTATGCAGAAAGAAGTAGAGACAGAAGAACAATATGTACATTTAATACAATGATGGAAATTAAAACAAAACTGGTAACCAAAGTCTGATGAATTATCATGCCCAATCTTGGCCCTGAAGAACAGATTATGCATCACATTTTATTCTTCTAAGTGAGAAGTAGGAGACTATGGATGCCAAATGTTGGGTCTGCAATTCAATGGAATCACTTTGGTTTTGCTCACCTATTTTTTTTCTGTCTTAGAAAGGAAACCTCAAGGTAGGGGAGTGTTTAGGAAAGGACTGAAATGTAAACATAAAAAGTATCAATTAAACTTTAAAATGGTTGTCCTTGGCTTTGCAGTCTTCAAAAATATTGCACATAATTCAGGGGAATGGAAGGAAAAAAAAAACATTTGGTTTAATCTCCTGGGAAGAAGACAAGGATTAGAATAGAATATTATTCCTGTAAGCAACCATTACAACACTAAAAATAGAGTCAAAGGAGAGGATGGAATAAACGTATTAGAAAGTGACGAGACATGGAATAACATGGATTGACATGGATTTTTTTCTCCTGTTCACAAACTTAAGTAAAATAGAAGAATACATTGACAAGAGGCTAAGTCTCCAGTGGCTTGAAATCTTTTCCTCCTGGTTCTCTATTCACTCTCAGACTTATTCTCTTGCTTTCTCCATACTACATACTTAATTTGCCACCAGAATTCAGTTAGGGGCACACTTCTCCCCTCCCCCTAGCATGCTCACAAGTATTTTCAAGCTCTAAATGCAATTTTTCAAAGATTATAAAATAAAGCATCATAATACAAGGAAGGTTGTGTGATGATAAGCAGAATTATTTGCTGACTGTGGGTCTCTGAACTAGTCTATAACATAAATTAAGGCAATTAAACTTCCAGGATGAGCTAGACTTGGGTTGGCACAGCTTCCAAAACTGGATTGCCTCATCATTCTCTTCCTGAACCTGTTTCCTGTTCTTCATTTCAAGATGTGCCCCTTAAAAGATTAATCTCCTTTTCTTCAACACTGGGTTATATTTCTCTTCTCCATCCCTGTTGATCTCTACATCCTGTATTGGGGAAAGACTTTTCCTATACAGGAATTCTACCCCGGGTTGCTAGGCAACCATCACTAATTTTACTCTTCTTCTTGTTTTACTTTTTGGAGATCTCAATGTCTCTAAGACCTTGGGAAGTTCTACTCTTGTCAGTACACTGACCTCTCTTCTGTTCATGGCATTATTGGATTTAGAACTAGGAGAACTCTCATTTTACAAATAAAAAACTCATTTGACATGAAGTAAGATGATTTGTCCAATGTCACACAGATACTTAGTATGTGTTCGAGGATTTGAAATAAAGACTCTCATCTTCTATATCCAGAGCTCTTTCTAGTACTTTTAGCAGTTTCCCTAAACCATATTCACTAGCTGGTTGCTAAGGCTGATTAAACTGTTTGTTGAATCTAGGATTCTTTACCAACTATTCTAAACAGACACCTGAGTTAATTTCCATAATAGACATGTGACCTCTGTAAAGGAACTCATCTGTATCATAGCTCTCTAACAGATAGAAGTAGACTCCTATTTCTGCCTGATTTAAAATCTATGATATCTTTTAGACAGTGTACTAAGTTCCTGCTGTCTACAAGGGGGAGACTATTCCCCCTTACTTCATTTGCAGAGTGCAAATGGCCTATTTCTAGTAGGCGCTAGATTCAGTGCAATGATCAAGTCTTTCCTTGCTTAGGTCACCTGTTCCACTCACTTCCCCAAATTTTCATTGATTATTCATCATGGAGGAGCTCCCAGGGATGGAGTGGAATGCTTCCCAAACTGCCTGGATTATATCCTTAAAATTATTTCCTATTTCAAACATACATTCGTATGCTATATTCAGAATTCTAACCAAGAACAAAGAAAATACTGAGACCTCCTTCAGATCTTCAAACATTTTGGTAGCCAGCCTGCAAGTGAATAAACATATCACAAGTGATTAATTATAACTATACGGGCCGCACGCCAACTTTCTGCCAGTCATGCGCCAGTACCCACTTCTCTTAAAAGAAGTGCACTGCCAGAGTCTTACCCACTCCTGGGTCTTCGGTCCTCAGCCGGATCACCACACAGAGACAAGCCATCGGGAGGCACCAACACCAGAGCTTTATTCAGAGGCCAACACAGCAAACCATCATAGCAAGCCCAAGCAGCAAGGCCAGAGCAACAGGGCAGGAGCCAGGGGAGCGCACGTGTGTGTTCTGACCACGCTTGTTCCTAAGTACCTACTTAGCCCCTCCTCCCCAGCCCGCTACTAGCCAATGATTGTAGGGTCAGATACCGGAAGGGGCTGTCTGAGTTTAGCACACCAAGGGGGAGGGAGTGACGTAGGAGGCTAGGATTGGATACAGGAAGGAGGCATCTGGGATTGACGCATAGACAAGAGTACGTGACCTAGGAAGTCAGACTCAGGAGGGGACTGGGTCAGTGCTGCACAAAGGGACCCAGAGGTCAGGAAGGTCACAAGAGGCATCTGGGGATGACGTTGCATATAGGGAGGGGACTAAGCAGAGGGAACTCAGTCCTCTGCCATCCCACTCCCACGTGGCACCGCCCCTTGCCTCAGGAGCTCAGGCTCCGACTGACTATTTCCTTGTACCCAGCTTATGTCATAGCACTGCCCAATTGCCTCATGGCTTCTCCGTATCCAGCCCATCCCAGTACACACGACTCTGCCTACCACAGTCCCTGCCTCGACTTCCAAAATACCCATATCTTACCTTACCCTTGCCACAGTACCCGACCTGGCAGCTGCCAACATCAGACAGTCCCTCACATATAACCTTGTATTGGGAGACAGAATTGAGTAAAATAGTTCCTTTCTAACCACACAATCTAAGATTCCATAGACTTATAAATCCATGAATATAAGAGACCATATGTACTGCTTTAGTTTGGCAGTAATGCTGACAGATCATTACTCTATCTGTTTTTAACAGTGATATCTTAGAGTAGCCTTCATCAGGTTGTGATTGAAAAGTTATGCAATCTGTGAAGCAGTGGTAAATCTATCCAAAACATACTATTCTATTTACTTAAAACAGTAAAAAAAAGCAATTGAGTCATTCAAAAATCTATACACATAATTTTGTGGAGATGACTGGACTAGAAGAGATGAATATCATTTGGCTCCTATTATCCTGCCTCTCTGCAAACTAGCTTTCCTACCTAAATAAGTGAGATACATATGTATCCAGCATTTAACACAGTGTCTGATATATAGTAGGTGATTAATAAATGTTTATTGATTGGTTGCTATCTTAGCATTTAGATTGGAAGTGAATTCAAAGTTCAACTAATCCAAACCTTGGGGACATCTCCAGTCATCCTGATTTATGTCTGGCCACTGGACCCAGATGGCTCCTGGGGAGAAAGAGGTACTGGTGATTTTGCATTGCCCTTCCTCCTCAAATTCCATTCACTTGCAAGTCATGGCATCATGCTCCTGATGTCATGATCCTCTTTGAGAACAAAGGACAAACCATACCACACACACATAATCCAAACCATTCATTTTACAGATGGGGAAACTGAGGCTCATAGAGGTGGCAGATAGCCACTTTGGAAAATATCAGGTAGCTATGTACTTTAGACTACACAGAAAAAAGCTTTGTATCTTGAGGAATTTGTATTATGCCTTTTGCTCCCTCCAAAATATCAGATTTTCTTTTGTGTAACAGGGTTAAAGAAAACTCAATTAAGAGTGAGATACTCAATAAGTATGTTCAGATTGTGGCTATAATGTTTAAAGGAAAAATAATAGAGTAATTAAGATTGATTGGGCAAGAGATGAAGGTCAGAACCTATTGCCCTCTCCCAAGCTAGGCAAAATTGCAGGAGGGAGCAGTGCTGGTTGCCACCTGCTGGAAGATGCTCGGAACTGCAGAAGGAGATGCCTGCTGCTTGCCTTGATTTGTATTTCTAAATGAGTGAGATTTTATGGAGACATTGGGGGGGGGAGGTTTGATCATTTGGAGGTTGTCTTGATTTTCCAATATCTCTGTTATCAGTTTTATTTTGTTGCCAACTTTTTTTTTTTTGGGTGAGGCAATTGGGGTTAGGTGAGTGTTATGTGTCTAAGGCCAGATTTGAACTCAGGTCCTCCTAACTCGAGGGCTGGTACTCTATCCACTGCGCCACCTAGCTGCTCCTGTCTTAATATTTTTGGTAAAATTTCCTTTGTAAATTTTGTGAATTGCTTGCACCATCCTGTGACAAGTAGAGAAAATCATCCTGATTTCCTAGGTTGAGGGTATATGCCAGATGGATGAAAAATGCTTCAAATTCAGTATGTTCATTATGTTGTGATTGCCCCTGGTATGCAATTTCTTCAGCATAGACAACTCCAAGTGTGAGAATTCCTTTCTCCAGTGCAGATAGTATCCATCCATGACTAAATCCTAAGGAACTGCTTTAGGTCCACAGAAACTAAATGACTTGCCTAGGGTCAGAATCCTGTATATGTCAGAGATGTGACTTGAACTTAGATCTTACTTGGAGGACAGATCTCTATCTACTACTCTTGTTCTCAGGCTTAGGTTTTCCTAAACATTCCTTATATGCATAGCCCTTGTCATAATGTCTATGGTACAAAGCTTGGTTTGAATAGAGAAGAGTGTCTCTTACATGTGTCTACCTACTCATTTTAAATTTTTAAAAATTTTTGTTTATTTTGCTAATCCTGCCTCCCTGGCCTGCATTGATTGTTTAGAAACATAGGTAGAAAGGTGCTCTGTCCTTCTAAAGAAGCTAAGGCCACACAGAGCTGAGGCTCACTTCAGCTGATGGCTAGAACCGGGCCAGGCAGCCCCAGAAATGGTCTCTGTCTCCGAGCTTACTTGCATACTGGGCACTCATTCTGTATGAAGATGAGGTCACAGTCAGGGAAGGATAAAACCAATACCCCATTAAAACAGCACTTTAATGCATGTAAATGCTGAACCCTTCTGTTATGCTCTATTTGCAAAAGCCCTGACCAACATTGATATTGGAAGTCTCATCTGCAATGTAGGAAATGGTGGAGCTGCCCCGGCAGTTGATACTGCTTATTGGGGGTGCTGCTCCTGCTGCTGGTACTGCCCCTGCTAAAGAGAAGAAAGAAGTTAAGAAAAAGGAATCAGGGCATCATATGATGACATGAATTTTGGGCTTTTTGACTATCTTTTGTAATACAGCAAATAAATAGTTGAACTCTTGCAAAAAAAGAGAATTAAAAAGAGTATTAGACAAATTAACAGTAATTTCAACCAAATCTAAGAATAAATAACATTTGTGAGGGAGAATATTATGAAATATGACTGATGTTCAAGTTATATAATCATAGAAAATAGGAGTTGGAAGGGACCCAGAGGTCATCTGGTATAATGTATATTGGAATGGGAATACTTGCTATAATACCCCCAAACAAGAAATATTCTAAACTTGAAGAAAGCTTTTTAGTGATAGGAAACTCATTACTTTCCAAAACAGCTTTGGACACCTCTAATTCTCTTTTTCCTAATCAGAATCCAAAGTTTGATTCTCTGTAACCTCCATTTATGGCTCCTTGCTACCGACCAAAACCAAGATGGTAAGGCGAGATCTGCGGGAAATGGAAGATAGCAGCCATTACCAACAATCTTAGTGAAGGCCTGCACTTCTTTGCCACTATGAGTTGGCCTGTAGACAGCAGACAAAAGCAGGGAAGATCCCAGACCCTGAAGGGGATTTTAATATGGTATGCTATAATGGCTATGTGCTTTGGTAGGAGGGAGAACAAGCGGGCTAGCTGAGACCTGTTTGTGGCAGATCACGAAAGGGGATGGGTTGGTTTAGTTTGGCATTCTCTGCACTCATGTGTGCCTCAAATTCTGTATGTCCCTATAGAAAGTCATGTGCATTGGATTATGATGTAAGCTTCTTGAATTCTTAAGCGAGGAGAAAAAAAATAAGCAAAAGGTTGGACATGAATATGCATTTACAGGAACAGCAATTGCTCTGATCTCTCATACTCTCATATATCCTTATGCTATTGGTTCAAGGATTCTAATACTGGTTCTTCCCTTTGGGCCCATGTAAAATAAGTCTAATTCATCTTTCTCGTGGTATCTTTTCAAATTCTTGATAACAGCTATCATGTCTTCCTTTAACTTTCATTAGGATAACCATCCCTGATTTCTTCAACCAGTCTTCATATACCATAGTCTCTAATCTTTTGACTATCCTGATTGTTCTCCTCTGGGATCATGACTGCCTATGAATGACCTTCCTAAAATGTGGCACCCAGAGCTGAAGTGGCCTTACCAGGGTTAAGTGGGGTTCTCCCTTCCTCATTCTATTTCTTAAGGCAGGCTAGAATGACATTGACTCTCTTCTTTTCCGTGACATATTGTAGATATGTTCTGAGCCTGTAGTCCAATAAAATCCTCAGAATCTTTTCACAGAGACTGCCATCTAGCCATTCTTCCTCCAATCTCTCCTTATAGGATCAATTTTTCAAACCCAGTTTGTAAGACTTCAGACTTGTCACAATGAAACTTCATTTAATTTGATTTTGCCTATCAATATAGCCTGTTGAAATCTTTTTCAATCCCAATTCTGTCATTCAGTGTGTTTGCTATCCCTTCCAACATCATGTCATATGAAAAATTGAAAAGTGAGCCATCTCAATTAGAACAGAGTCAAACAGAGATCCCTGGGATAGTCCACTAGAGACATCCCTCTAGGTTGGCAGTAGTAGACAGTTCAGACTAATATACAATTCTAGCCTAAATAAACGTGCATAAATTTCATAAAATTCATAAAATATTCAAGGACAAACGATAGGTTTCCAAATGGCAGTGTGTTAATAAAGTAATGAATTTTACTGCTAATTGGGGCATTGTATTTTGAGTATAACAGGTTCATTAAAATGGCATAGGAGAGTCTTTCATTAAATTCCTATCCTCTGTGCCTTTGTATGGAGCTGATCCTTTTTGCTCAAAGGACAGATCAGGGCAACACAGACTTGTTGAAAAGTCTACCAATCTAGAAAGACATAAATCTAATGGGGTGGCAACCATGTGTGGATTTCTGCCATGACTCCCTTTCTCCCAACAACTCCTGAAAATACCTATTAGATTTGGAGGGATTTGACTCTGTCAGTGCAGGGAATTCCCACATAAATGAAACTGTAACTCTTTTGATGTTAAAATTAGTTATTAATAGCTTGTTATATGAAAAGATTATCTTAGTAGCCTCTATTGTGAATAAGTTATTGTCAGAAGAAATTGAATTTTCTATAATGAAACTAGGATCTCATAGTACTTATGGACACAAAGCAAGGAAGAATGAACAACTTATCATAAAGCTAAAAGACAAATGCCTAGGAAATGGAGAACAGTCATTGTTATAAACCATATAATTATTCTTATTCATAAAAATACCTTAACAGAGAGGACTTGATTATTTTTTTTAGGCAATTGGGGTTAAGTGACTTGCCCAGGGTCACACAGCTAGTAAGTGTCAAGTGTTTGATCTGAGGCCAGATTTGAACTCAGGTCCTCTTGACTTTAGGGCCGGTGCTCTATCCACTGCACCACCTAGCTGCCCCAGGACTTGATTCTTTGTGGACTGTCTTTGATCTTTATCTACTGTGATCTTTGTTGCACTGATAGCTTAGGCCAAACAGTCTATAGTATTCGACATAGGACTGCCTTACAGAAAATGAAACAAACAAAATAAGTCCTTGTTTAATGTCTATTTTCACTGACAAGGAGAATGATGTTTGACATGGAAAGGACAGCACAAAAGATACCCAATATTGTGAAAATACTCAAGAGGTACATAGACAGTGAGAGCACCTAACTCTTCAAGTCACCTGGCCCAGATGAATCACACAACAGGCTGTTGAAAGAATTGGCCAAAGGGATTATAAAGCTATTCCCAATGATCTTTGAAAAATGGAGATCATGCCAACTCAGTAAAGGCCTTTCAGGGCTGAAGAAGTGAAAATACTGTCTTGATTTTAAAAAAAAAGGGAAGAGAGTCTACAAACCATAGGCCAATGAGCTAGCCTTTGATTCCTGGCAAAATTCTGGAATTTATGCCTAAATGAATAGTCTTTCATATGGTTGTTAATAATCTGCATATCTTTAAATCTCTCCTGATACATATTAGCTATGTGGCAAGTCACCTAATCACTCTCTACCTCAGTTTCCCAAACTGCAAAATGGGGATAGCAATAGAGATAGGTAGTACCTATCTCCGAGGGTTGTTGTTGTTAGGATCAACTGAGAAAATACTTGTAAAGTGCTCATCATAGTTCCTGGCACATTGTAGGCACTTAATAAAAGCTCATTTCTTTTCTCCTTTGTGGCATACATTGATCTTGATTGTGCTGTTACTGTGCACAAAGATCTGGTTCTTCTCACTTTACTTTGCATCAGTTTATATCAATCTTGCCATGTTTTTATTTTCCCTGAATGAACCCCTTCACCATTTCTTATAGCACAATAGTACTCCATCACAATTACATACCACAACTTGTTCAGCCATTCCCAACTGATGAGCATCCCCTCAATTTCCAATTCATTGCCATCACAAAAAGAGTTGCTGTAAACATTTTATACATAAGTCCTTTTCCCTTTACTTTCATCTTTTTGGGGTACAGACCTATTAGTAGTATTGCTAGGTCAAAGTGTATGTACAGTTTGATAGCTCTTTGTCACAGTTCCAAATTGTTCTACAGAATATTTAGACCAGTTCACAACTCCACTAACAGTTTCTCAGCATGCCTATTTTCCCCTCATCCCCCCCAGCACTTGTCATTTCTGTTAAATGTGAGGTGGTATGTCAGAGTTATTTTAATTTGCTTTTCTCTACTCAATAGTGATTTAAAGCATTTTTACATAATCAAAGATAGCTTTGATTTCTTCTTCTGAAAACTGCATTTTCATATCCTTTGACCATTTATCAATTGGGGAATGGCTCTTATTTTTATAAATTTGACTCAGTTCCCTATATATTCAAGAAATGAGACCTTTATCATAGAAATTTGTCTTTATTTTTTGATATTGCTTAATTGTTTATGATACCTTTTTTTTTTTGCAAAATGTAGTTTCCTTGCTTATTTCTTTTAATTAAGTCTAATTTTGTTTTTCTTTTTTCTGAGATCATGATTGCTACCCTAGGCTTTTTTTTATTTTTTACTTCAGCTGAAGCATACTAGATTCTACCCCAGTTCAAGTATGTCTCTTAAAACAACATATTGTTGGATTCTGGTTTCCAATTTTTTCCACTATCCACTTCCATTTTATGAGAGGGATCATCCCATTCACATTCAGCTATGATTACTAACTATGTATTTTCCTCCATCCTATATTCTTCTGTTTATCCTTATCCCTCTCTTTTTATCCTGTCCTACTTCAAAGGTTTGTTGTGCTTCTGAACACTGCTTCCCTTAATCTGCCCTCCCTTTTATCATCCTCCCCCCAAATCTCTTATCCCTTTCTCCTGCTATTTCTGTATCTGGGTAAAATAGATTTCTTGAGTATGCATATCTATATGCATATACATATTTGCAACATATACATACATATATGCAACTGAGTATGCATATTTATATTCTTCCCTTTTTGAACCAATTCTGATGAAAGTAAGGTTCACCCATTGCACACCTGCACCCATTTGCCCCTCTCCTATAAAAAATTTTCCTTGTATATCTCTTTTATGTGAGAAAAATTTTCCCCATTCTACCTCTCCCTTCACCCTTGACCCAGTGTATCTCTCTTTTTCACTGCTTTAGTTTTTTAGAGATCATCCTGATATGGTCAACTCACACCCATGCCCACTGTCTATGTAGACTCTTTTGAACTGACCTATCAATGTTAAAGATCTCAGGATCTACATGTATCATTTTCCCAAATAATAATGTAAATAGTTTAATTTTATTGAGACCCTTAAGATTACTCTTTCATATTTACCTTTTTATGCTTCTCTTCAGTTTTGTATTTGAATGTCAAATTTTTATTTGGCTCAGGTTTTTCATCAAGAATGAGTGAAAGTCTTCTATTTCTTTAAATATCCATTTTTTTTTTCTGCTGAAGGATTATACTCAGTTTTGCTGGGTAGGTTTTTCTTGGTTGTAATCCTAGCTCCTTTGTCTTCTAAAATATCATATTCCAAGCCCTCTACTACTTTGATATGAAAACTGTTAAATCTTCTGTGAACCTGACTGTGGCTTTGTGATATCTGAATGATTTCTCTCTGGCTGCTTGAAGTGTTTTCTCCTTGACTGTAAGGTCTGGAATTTGGCTGAAATTTTCCTAGGAGTTTTCATTTTGGGATCTCTTTCAGGAGATGAATTGTGGATTCTTTCAATTTCTATTTTACCCTATTAGATATCAGGAGAGTTTTCCTTGACAATTTCCTAAAATATTATATCTAGGCTTTTTTGTCATGAATTTCAGGTAATCTAATAATTTTTAAATCATCTCTACTTCATCTGTTTTACAGGTGAATTGTTTTTCCAATGAAATGTTTCACATTTCCTTCTTTTTTTCCCTTCTTTTGTCTTTATTTTATTCTTTTTCGATGTCTCATGGAGTCAATATCTTCCATTTGTCCAATACTTATTTTTAAGGTTTTTTTATTCAGTGAATTTTTTTAAACACCTTTTCTATTTGGCCTATTCTGCTTTTGAATGAGTGAATTTTGTGCCTCTTTTACTATTAAGCCAATTCTCATTTTTAAGATATTATTTTCTCCATTATTTTTGTGCTTCCTTTACCAGGCTGTTAAATCTCTTTTCATAATATTCCTGCATCACTCTCATTTCTTTTCCCAATTTTCCTCTATCCCTCTTATCACAAGAATACATGTTAGACTTGAGTCTAATTACATTTTTCTTTAAGGCTTTGCTTATATCTGTTTTCACATTGTTTTCTTCCTCTGAGTTTATGTCTTTGTCTTCCTGGCCACCATAGTAGCTTTTAATGAACAAGTTCTTTGTTGTTGTTTTTTGCTCATTCTTATATCCTATTTCTTGACTTTGAACTTTATGTTAGAGTTGGTCTTTGCTTACCTGGGGTTGGGGAGGCATTGTTCCAAAGCCTCCTAGCTTTTTTGTACTGCTGTTTTCCAAGCTAGTTCTGGGGTCTACAAGGTTTCAGTGCTTCTAAGGTGGTATGATCTGGGGAGAGGTGTGGTCACTGCTCTTCTCTTCTAAACTCTGGTCTTTACCCTGGAAGTGATCCTACTCCTCCACAGCCATAAGCACTAGTGCTACTCTTGGCTCTGGAACTGTGACCAAGCACCCTGCTTTTCTGTGGCTGCAAGTGCTAGTGCTCCTCACCATCCTAGAACTTGGACCAGGGCCCCTGCTTACTTATCACTGATGAAGTACTCCTCTCTACCTTGAAACTGTAACCAACATTATATATATTATATAGTTTCCTAGTAGAATGTGAAAGCCCTGTGGATAGAGCTTGTTTTGCTTTGTCTTTCTGTTCCCAGTGTCTAGAATTATGCTCTGTGCTTAGTTCTGTTAAATGAATTAAATTTAGTTGAATAGTCATTACTTGCATTATTATACAACCATATATAAAGACTTAGAAAGATGCCTTAAAAGTTATCAACTCCTTCTTTCACAGATAAGAAAACTAAAGAACAGAAAGGTTATGTGAGTTTTCCAGTGTAACATGGCTAGTAAGTATCTGACATGACATTTGAATCCAGGAGGCCTCACTGTCTCCAAATCCAGATCTCTATCCTATACTCTATGCTGCCTCCCCAAAACACATAATTTAAGCAAGGTGACTCAGCTCCAAAGTGGCAGAACTAGGATTTGAATTCAAGTTTTCTTTAACTTTTTCAATGCCAGCTCTGCTATACTTCTTCATATGTAGTAATTAGCTCTTCCTTCACACCACCCCCAACTAACACACTCCCCCAAATATGTACTAGGTTAGTCATTTTCTTCTACCTTTTTTTGAATGTCCTACAATACAGGGTTTATAGTGGTTGCTAAATAAATATTTTTACAATTTAAAATAGTGACCTGAAAAGTTTCTCACACAAAAACCTATAATAAATGCAAAACACTTACATTGCCCAACAGGGATATGCTGAGTCATATACAACTCTACAAATTCTCAAGTTGAGGGTGTTGGATGCTATCACTTTTTCTCGATAAATATCAGACATATCCATAATGTCTGGGACTTTTCTTAGATGAACACCTTTTCTCATTCCTGTCTAGGAACCTTATTTCATAGGATGATAGATTTAAAGTTGGGGATGTCCTTAGAGGTCATCTAAGGGTAGCTTGATGTATTAGATAGAGTGCTGGACTTGGAATGAGGAAAAGATGGGTTTGAATCCTGCCTCTGGCACTTAGTAGCTAAATGACTTTGGGTAATTCAATTCATCTCTGAGGCTCAGTTTCCTTATGTGTAAAATGATGAGATTGGGCTTGATTACCTTAAAGATCCCTTTCAGGTCTAAATCTGTGATTTAGGATGAAGTACCTACTACCTACCTACATATATCCATACACGTGGGTATACATAGGTATGTATATGTACATTCTTTTACAGTACTGTAAGTCCTCTTTAAAGGCAACTAGGTGGTATAATGGCTGCTGGCCCTTGAGTTAGAAAGACTCATCTTTCTGAGTTCAAATCTGTCCTCAGACACTTGCTGTGTGATCCTGGACAAGTCACTTAACCCTGCTTGCCTTACTTTTCTCATCTGTAAAATGAGCTGCAGAAGGAAATGGCAAACTACCCCAGTACCTTTTCTGAGAAAATGCCAAGTGGGGCGAGAAAGAGTCAGTCACAACTGAAAATGACTGAACAAAAAATCCTCTTTAGGTGGCAGCTAGGTGGCTTAGTGAATAGAGCTCTGACCTTGGAGTCAGGAGGACCTGAGTTCAAATCCAGCCTCAGACACTTAACACTTACTAGCTGTGTGACCCTGGGCAAGTCAGAAAACTCTGATTGCCTCACCAAAAAAGCAAAAAAAATCCTCTTTAGAAATAATTTATTACCTCAGAATCACAGCATTTAAGTTAGAAGGCACTTTAACAGTCAACTAGTTCAATACATGCTGAAAAGGCTCCCCATTGTAACATACCAGATGAGTATTTTTCCAACTTCTACTTAAAAACTTCCAAGAAAATAACCCACCACCTCTCAGGGCAGCCCATTCCACTTTGGGGCTGCTCTAATAGTCAAATTGTTATGAGGTTTTCTGTTTGTTTATTTGTTTTTCCTGTGACTTCAAGCCTAAATTGGCCTCTTTGTAACTTCTACCCTGCGGTCCCAGTACTGCCCTCTGGATCCAAATGAATCAATTTTATTGCTCTCTTCATATGTTGGCCATTCAAACCCTTCATTGGGAGAGAGCGATCCTATACCCTCTCCCCAGTCTTCTTTTCTCTAGGCTAAATCTGTTCAATCCATTCAAGGGATACTCTTATGTCATGAACTCAAGGTCCTTCTCCATTCCAGATGAATCATGTGTATCTCTCATTCATCTTCCTCATGTTGTATCTTGTTCATTGTATGGAATACTAAACATTGGCAACCAAAGAAGAGTGTTGGGGAGGTTTTTTTTAATGATTGTACTCTATAGCCCTTACAATTTTTATGGCAAATGACACATATAGAATGAAATTGAGGAAATATTTTTGTAAGTAGGATACAATCACTATTTTTATAAATTCAGGCTTAATCAGAATTATACTTTAATCATAATGTAGTAACAACATTTGTACTACAAGGAAGGGTTTCTGCAGTGCCTTACTTTTCAAATAATCATGAATTCTTGCACCAACCCTCTAAAGTAAATATGTGTCAGTTAGCAGGATTGTTATCTCAGAATTTTGAAGGCTTGGAGGACTTCACATTTCATCCCAAAGCATTTCCAACTTGGAAAACAACTTTAGAAAGAATCCTAAACTTTAGATCATAACAATTATTCTCTGCCCATGGCCCAAGAAAGCAGTTTTACTGAATGGTAAAGGAATCAAAAAGATAAGTCAACAAATACTGATTGGACAGCTCCTAGATAGAAGTTGCTGTACTAGAAGCTGTGGGCTATCAGTATCAAGGAAATAGAAGACCTGACCCTTGCCCTGGACACAATTCCAAAGTCAAAAGCTTTACATAAATGCAAGAGATTATTATCTTCGTGATTGTCACAACTTGATTGTGTAAGCACTTATCAAGAGATAACACTTAATAAAACAGCAATAAATAAAAAGCAAATAAATCAGTCAGGTGTATTGTATAATAAATGAATTGTTGGAGTGTTTATTAAGTTGCTGCTATGTGCCAGGCACCTGCTAAGCACTGGGGATGGAAAGAGAGTTAAAAGGCAGTTCCTGATCTTTAAGGAGCTCTGGGTCTAAAGGGGGAAACAAGATGCAGCCAAAAAAGAGTAAGTCATGGAAACCTTGGCCTTGCTTCTATTTCTAGCTTTTTTTTCGATTTCGGTAGATGAAATATTTTCAACAAGTTGAACAAAATATTATTGTGCATATAATATTTATTATGTTAATATTGTATAGTTATTTTCAAGTTACCTACTTCTAGATCTAAATGCAAATTACTAGGGAAATGGCAGCATTATTGCATCAAATGTATCACTCTTTTATTCATATAGGTTTCATCCCCCCCCACCTTTTTTTTTTTGCAAGTTTATGCCCTTCCACTTCTTTTTAAAAAGACTTTTATTTGCCTGGCATTATTCCCTTAGAGTGTTTACAAGTATTACCATGCAGTGATTACAGATGTTAGCATTTTAATAACAAAATGCTTCTTTCTAAAAACCAAACCTGTCACTTGATATAAATAAATATGTAAAAACGAACCCGCCAGGGCTCCATGCCCAGAAAATATGTCATACAACAAATAGGAGTAAACAGAAAACCAAATCTCCCAATTGCAACCTGGGGAAAATAGTGTTTATGTATTAAGGTGATAGTAAGATGAGCCAATGAATGTGGTTTCAGGCCTCATGCCACATTTGCAGATCCCACTCAGCCATTGAGGATTAAGTTTAACAGATGGATGAGAACTTTGGTGGCAATCCAAGTGAATAAGAGATCTGAAATTTAAGCAAGGCATTCTGGCCTCTGGTCTGTCTTATCCACCAGCTCCAATAGCTGGTCCAAATATGGAGACCAGCTTATCCAGTTTGGATGGTAAGTGAAAATTATTGGGCTTGTGATAGATTATTTAGTAGTAACTAGGTTTTTCCAAATGGTTCTTGATACAATGTCTCAAAAGTCTTAGTGTAGTTTTCACCATTAATGACTTAAAATGCACTAAGATTTTTGGGACACTTTTATTTTTTGAAGAGGAATCCAAGTCCTTAACTCTCAGAGAGAGACAGAGACAGAGACAGAGACAGAGAGACAGAGAGAGACAGAGAGAGAGAGAGAGAGAGAGAATAAAGGATCCAAAACAGAGCTAGAGGGGATACCTACAATTTAAAGTATGGAGGCTCCAGTTGTCCTGATCTGGCTACTGAACCCAGATGGCTCTGGAGGAGAAAGTGAGGCTGGTGATTTTGCATAGCCCTCCCTCACTTAAATCCAATTCACTTGCAAGTCATGGCATCACCTTCCTGATGTCATGGTCCTCTTTGAGAACAAAGAACAAGCAACAACAGTAACAGCAACAACAAAGAAGTAAACATTATGGGTAGGAGGAAAAGCAAAAGATGGTTCCTATTCTCAAGGAGCTATACTAGAATGCGCATAGCTTTTATGACGTATTTCCCAATGGGTTGAATGGATTCCCTCTAGACTATCTTCTTTTCATGTTACATGATTTCTGTGTTGATTCATATGATCATGTGAATGAAGATACCAGATATTTATGTATTCTATTTACATATCACTGAACATTCTGTTAGTCTAGAAAATGATAATAAATAATGATAGTTAATGTTTATATAGTGCTTTCAGATTTGCAAATCACTCTACATGTAATCTCATTTGATCCTCATAACAAATCTGTGACATAGGTGTTATTATCCCCAGTTTATAGATGAGAAAACTGGGCTAAGAGAGGTAAATCCACTTGCCAGAGTCCCATAGACACTAAGGATCTGAATCAAGTCTTGAACTTAGGTTTTCTTGACTCCAAGTCTTATATTTTATCCACTAAGTTGTCTAGCTTGATGATTATAAATCTGTATTCTGCCTTAATTTTCCATTCACATTCAGAATGTTTGTAGAAGTACATTGTTATCTGAGTTCACAAATGTGAACAGTTAGGTTCACAAACTCATTCATCCTCATCTTTTCACTCCTCTTCAGCCCTATGCTTCCATTATGGATTAGTCATGTTAGTTCTAATTGTGAAAGTATCTCTCACATGTAACCCCTTCTCTCCACTCATACAACCACTAACATAGTTCCCGCCTTCATTACTTTCCCTGGATAATTACATTAACTTCCTAATTATTCTTCCTGCCTGTCTCTTAGACTTCCCATCTCCCTTCAAATTGTAGCTCATGATCCACTTCCCCATCTATCCATCCATTAACAGGCATTTACTAAGAACTCACTATGTGTCAGGAACCTGGATAGTCAGGTAGTAGGGGATACAAAGAAAAAGCAAAAACAGTGACTGTCCTCAAAGTGCTTACAATGTAATGAGAGTGACCACCCATGGGAATAATTATTTACCAGATAAGAACAGAGTAAATGGAAGGTAATGTTAGCCACAAAGGCACTGGTGGCTGAGGGGCCCAGTAAGAGATAACCCTTAGGATGAACTTTCTCAGTACATGAAAGACTAATGCACTTGGCATTGCAAAAAAACCAAACAAACAAAAGAAAACTCAAAAAACTAAGAATTTGACAAGAACCATAGCATACTCTTATTAACTAGTCTGAAAAGAGCTGTTGCTTCTTCCCAACAAAGACAAACAATGGAAACCAAGTAGTGGTTCAGCCAATAGCCAACCTCAATGACCCAGCAGCAAAACTTGAATCAGTGTTTTACTAGGTAATTTTAAATAACGTAAAAGGTGCCACTTTTCATTAAGTAACTGTGTTCTGCACTTTCAGAAACAATTCTTAAGTGAAGAGAAAATAAAAAGGGCACCTAGAGGAAGATGCTGATTTAGAGGCCATGCCCTATGATTGGAAACTTTCTTTGCCTCCATTTAAGTCCTGAGAAGTGCTTCAGTGTCTTTAAAATCTGTTCTCATGCCTGAATGGGGACTTTGAAGAAGAGGACTAAGTGGCAAGTTTCCTTAAAGCTGTCATAGGAAAGAAAGAATTGAATGGGGAAAAGTTCGGTTTGGGGGAGTAGAAAGGAATTAGAGCAAAAAGGATAACTTATTCCTTTTAATTTTCAGGGCATTGAACATGATGGGCTGACAGATTTCTACAAGGATTGCTTTTAGCATCAAACACAATTCCCCTGATGTGCATTTGAAAATAATTCACTTTGTCCATGTGGCTTTGTGCATCTTTAAGCAACTTCAGGTAGCAAATCTATTCTTACTGTAGAGGAAGTACTTGCATTTTCTTTTATTCCTAAAGTAGATTGTGAGAAAAGCATCATAGCCTGAACAAATGATTAGACGTGCCACCTACTCCCATGAGCATTCTCTAACTGAAAAGCCAGCTGACAAGCTCTCTGGCTCTGTCCTTCAAAGGCACAGAAAAGCCATGATTGTGCCTTGATTCCCAGCCCCACAAGAGCCATTCTCTTTGTATAATGTGAGAACTCTCCTTTCAATTGTCTTACATTAAAAGCACCCTGAAAATAAAGATAATTTTAATTAATCTCTTTTTTAATGTTACCTAGCAGTTATAAGTACAGATATGTTTAAGGCCAGTTGTCATAATTATTATTATTCCTATTTAAAATGTGAATAGAATGTAACCAATAGAATATAAATTCCTTGAGGGCACAGACTTGAACCTAAGTCTTCCTGATTCAGAGGTCAGTTCTCTATCCACTGTACAAAAGTGCCTGTCAAAATATTTGTAATGTGATCAATATGCCTGATTTCTTTTCTGCAGTGTTGCGTTTTCTGAAAACTACTACTCTAATTTATTGAAAAGGTTTTGCCAAAGATGACAAAATATCAGAACAATCAGTATTAGAAGGATTGTAGAAAGACAGGCTTACTAATACACTATTTGTGGAATTGTGAATTGGCTCAGTCATTCTGGAAAACGATTTGTAATTTCACAAGCAAAGTGACTACAACATACAATCCCTTTGACAAGAAATCCCATTGCTAGGCTTGTACCCCTATGAGGCTAACAACAGCAACATAAACAGCAACAACATCGTAGGCTTACATTCTCTACCGTATCAATAGCAGCACCTTTTTAGTAAGGGAGTACTGATTGGTGAATAGCTAAATACATTTGGTTTATGAAAGTTATAGATTAGTACTCTGCTGTAAGAAGTCTTAAATATGATGATTGCAGAGAAGCATGGGGAGACATATGGACTGATGCAGAGTGAAGAAAGCAGAAATGGGAAAATATATGAACAATGATTATAACAAGGTAAATTGAAAGAATAACCAAAAGTCAAAACTGAACTCTGTGCAATTAACTCGAATGACCAAGCTTAGCATAAAAAAAAAAAAAAAACTTACAAAAATTGGCTTACTGGGGCAGCTAGGTGGTGCAGTGGATAGAGCACCAGCCCTGAAGTCAGGAGGACCTGAGTTCAAATCCGGCCTCAGACCAAACACTTGACATGTACTAGCTGTGTGACCTTGGGCAAGTCACTTAACCCCAATTGCCTCACTAAGAAAAAATTGGCTTACCCCCCAAAAATGTTGGTTAGTTTAGTGGAATTGTCTTTTTTTCCCTTCTTCATTATGAGTTATGGCTTTCTGTGAGGGGAAGAGAAGTCTATATTAGGAAAAAGAAATGTGAAAATGAAAGATAACAATAAACATTTTTAAGATGTTTTGACAGATTTTTAAAAGATTAAAAAAATTATCCTCCTAAGTATATCTTTGAATATAAAGGTAGAAGCACTAATATATAGCCATTCTGTTAAATGTAATGACTTAAAGCATAATTTAATTTTTTTAAAAATATGTTTCTGTTTATTAGGAAATATGATATTAAATCTGACTATTATATCAAGGATGTGTTCAGTGGTTTTACCAGTCTAGGAAGAGTATAGTCCTATGACTATTTTTAATTTTGGTCATTTTTGTCAAGTTAAATATTTTAATAAAATTCACAAGAACAGGTCTGTACTTTAGTTTCATTTACAGGAGAAATCTGCCACACAACCTCCCTGTTGATAGCTTGTCAGAATAAATATCTTGAAATCGCCAAAGAACTTTCACCAAGTTTTAGATAATGTCAGATTTTAGTGGAGAAGGCAGCAAAGTGTTCATACAATTAGGTAACTTTTCCTTTTGATTTCCAGCTCCAGTTTTTTCAAGTTTCGAGCCTGAAGAGAATATTTAAGACTATATCTCTCTGGCCTGGGATGCCAGGATCAGCATTTGAGAGGAAACAGCCAGACTTGCGAGCATAACTGAAGCAATGAAAAAGTTGTGTTTGGGTTAAACAGTCTTCCTTATGATTCAGGCATTCTTTTTACCAAGTTAAAATCTGCCAATTATGTGGAAGAAGAAGAAGAAGAAGAAGAAGAAGAAGAAGAAGAAGAAGAAGA
>NW_020954580.1:16255816-16350218 GCF_900497805.2 Vombatus ursinus | reverse complement strand
AAGAAGAAGAAGAAGAAGAAGAAGAAGAAGAAGAAGAAGAAGAAGAAAAAGGAAGAAGAAGAAAAAGAAAGAAGAAGAAGAAGAAGAAGAAGAAGAAGAAGAAGATGAAGAAGAAGAAGGAGAAGGAAAAAAGAAACCTCTCTACCAAAAATAAAAAGAATTAAACATTCATTTCTTGGATTTCTTCTTTAAGTCAGGAGTTTTAACCTAACCATCAAAATAAAAACTGAACATCACATGCAGGTCTTATTTAATTCAATTCCACAAGCAACTGCTAAGCACTTGTCATTTACAAGACCCTCTGTACTCTCCAGGAAATAGAAAGAAATAGCCCCTGCCTTCAAGGCTCTTACATCCTACTGGGTAAATAAAAGTGGTATGAGTAAAAGTAGCTGCAAAACCTATGAAAAGTAAATATAAAATAATTTCAGTGGAGGGAGTGCTAATATTTTCAATCAGGAAACAGGAAAGGTCCCCTGTAGGCAGTCACACCCAAGCAACTCTTAGAGTCAAAGTTCACCTAATACAAATGATTATGCTTGGCTTTTCTTCCATATTTCTTCTTGCTGAAATTCTAGCTAAAGCAGCAAGCACCCTGATAGACCCAGGAGGCAACATATTCTAAGCAACAAACTACCCCCACAACCTTAACCAATATCTCCCCTCAAAATATTATGGAGAGCTCAAGAGCCTTGGGAATAGGAATTCCTTTCCACCCCCCAAACCACCAGAGTTGCTTTCATCACAGCCCTTATAACCATTTTTTGAGGGGAGAAATCATTGTGGAGGAGGACCCAACTTCTTCATCCCCATCAGCAACAGCTGCTGACCAGCTGCCACCAATAGGTAGATCAGTATAGAGTAGAAGCAACCCCCAGGTCTCTACTGCTTCTTCCATCCCAGTCCTCACAGCCATCACTACCAAAAGCAACTGCTATGGAGAAGAGGCCAGCTATCCCCTCCAACATTTAATCAACTGCCACACACAGGGCAAACAAGCCAACCCAGGTGAAGCAGCAAGGCTCCCTGAACAATAGATAGGAGACAGCAACTGATAGGCAAATCAAACTCCTACTGGCACGTTGTCATCATCTTCCCTCAGACCCTGGTAGAAAGAACCCAGAACCTGGAGCTATAAAACTTTGGGAGTAGTATTGCTTCTAGCCTAGTGCTTTCAGCCATTATCCTGGGATGTAATACCTATGGAAATAGATCTGGGCAACTGCTACCATAATCACTATAGGTGCAGCTGTAGCTACTGAAAAACCAGAAAGAAAATTTCTTGCCACCGAAGTCCTTGGCTTTGGTTCAACATCAAGAAACATCAAGAGCCTTAAGTTCAACACCAGAAAACAATATGATTTTATCAGTGGAAATGATAGTAAAGAAGTACGAATATCTGCTTTCCCACTATATACCCTAGGAACTGATGCGGTGCTTGGGTGCTTATACTTGGGACCCTAATTCCATGACCATGTTTCTCCCTAGCCTCAGAAACACTATCCCTGGCAGTTTCTTCCTAGCCCAAGGACACTATGCCTAGCAATTATTCATGAGTGGGCCCCAGCAAAACCCTTATCTCTCTCCCTGGTGCGGCTACAAACAGCATCTGAAGGAATTATTAGTTTGAACTTGATTTGCACTGGGTCATAAAGATTTTCTTACCCACTGGACTATCTATACTACCGCTCTACCTCATTATCTACATCCTGCACTCCTCATTATCTGTATTCTAGACCTAAGACATATGTGTACTCCTTACATCTATCTTGTCAAACAAGACATTGACTGTTGGCAGACTGGACAACTCTCAGTTACCCATGACCTCTAGTTAACTTAGTGATGTAACAGGCCTAAAACCACACCTGCACGTGGCCCCCTCTTGTGGGCTTTTCCTAGTGAACTCTGAGTAAAACGCCTGTGCAGTAGGTACAAGAAGTGCATGTTCCTTTAAGAACAGACCACTCCTTAACCAATCCTTGATCCCACCCTGAATCATCTAGTTAGCATATTTGACACGTTTTATTATATTTTATCCTATATAAACTTTAACTGTACCCCTTTAAGATCGCAGGTTCCTTAAGAATCCTTGCCCGATGAAAAGCATAACAATAAACTTTTTGACAACTTGACTTAAAGAATGCTTGAGTCTGTGAATTCATTCCAGAGGACCCCGTCCTGTACTCCAGTCTTTGAGGGGTCTCAACCTCTCAGACCACAACAGAACCATGGGACTTTTCCGTCTGACTTGCAGCTGACACCTTCCATGTTCCATTCAAATGCGAGCTTTTAAAGAGTAGAGACTTTCTTGCCTTTCTATTTGTATCCCCAATGTCTAACATAGTATTTTGCAAATGTTATGTGTTTAATAAATCTTGATTCATTCAATATTGATTTGGGGATGAATATCTGCATGGACTTGTACATTCTCATGATCTCTTTTTTTTTAACCCATTTGCTACAGGGATCAGGAGAAGGCAGAGGCAAGAATGAGAGGATGCATGAGATTGCAACCAAAGGAAATCCTAGACATACTACCTTCTTGGGGGTGAGGAGTGGGGTGGGGATTTCACTTAATAATTTTACCACAGGTTAGACAAAACCTGAAAGGATTTCAGACTTACCTATGAAAGTAATTACTGGCAAGTGGTGAGAGAGCAATGGGTGGGATGTCAGGTAATATAGACTTTCTTTGCATCTTGATTTCCCTATGGACAAATTGATATTTCTGCAGTACATCAAAGCTAGGAAAGTACTTAATATGCATTATCTCATTTGAACTTCACAACAGCCTTGTGAGGTTGTTGCTATTATTATTATTATTTTCCTTTTAACTTTTCTCTGACATATGATTACATAGGTAGGTGAAGGGAACTCCAACTGAGAGAACTCGCCCTTGCCAATCAGTACCTGCTATGAAAGTTGGAGTCTTAGGGAATTGGCTAGGGAACTGAGAGTTTCAGTGACTGACCCAGGGTCACAGCTCTAGTATGTATCACAGGCAAGGCATGTTCTGAACTCCCAATCCAGTATTCTATGTGCTACACCCCATTGCCACTCCTATTTCAAAAACAGAGATAACTGACCTTACTTCTTAGCATCTCAACCAGAATACACTTTGAGAACCATTAAGTGGGTGAGGAACTAAGTAAAGAATACCAATGATTACATACCCCATACAAATATCACTAGCCCATAACATGAGTTTCAGAGGTAAAAATCAGATGAATGTTTGCAGAAAACAGCACTGGGTGGCATTCTTGCTTCAAGCTAGAGTCTTTAACTGGGAATCCTCTCCAGGACTGCAGACCTACAGAGTCAGTGATGACAAGATATGGATGCTTAAGAGTTGACAAGGTTATGTCAGCATATCACTCTTTCAACATCATGCTACCCATTGAATATTTTGATCCATATCCATATAACAGGCCTCTATTCCTTAAGGAACTCTCCAATGGCAGTAAGATCTGTCTCAACCCCAAATAAGTGCTCCTTAGAAGCAGTAGAATCTAATAGTCAATGACTTTAATTTAATCCCAAATTAAGTTTAAAGAACTTGTCATATAACAATAATAAAAATAGTAGCTAACATTTATATAGAATTTAATATGTACCATGCACTGTGTGACTTTCTTATTTTTATCTCATTTCATCCTCACAATAACCCTGGGAGGTGGGTGCTATTATTACCCCCATTTTACAGATGAGGAAACTGGAGGCAAACAGAGGTTGGTTAAATGACTTCCCTGGGGTTACACAGCTATTAAATATCTGAGGCTGAATTTGAACTGAGCACTTCCTGACTCCAGGCCCAGTGTTTGATCCACCGCACCACCAAGCCACCACAAATGATAACAATTATTATATTCTATAACAATTAAATGTTTTTCAAGTGATAACAATTAAATTCTAATCAACAAACATTTAATCACCCATTGTTTTCAAGGGACTGTGGTGCGTTCTGGGAACAGAAAGTAAAGATTGAAACACTTCTGAACAAGAAATTTATTCTTATATAGTATCTTATAAGCACGTCATTTTGATATAATCAAATTGATCAAATGAGATATTTGTAAAGCACTTAGCATGATGCCTGACACATAGTAGGTACTATATAAATGCTTATTCTCTTCTCCTCTTCCCTTGACCCAAAGATAATTATTTTTCTCCTATTTGACAGAGGAGAAAACCAGGGCTTGTATTGGTTAAATATATTTCCCAGGTCATGAAATTTGGTAAGTGGGAAATCCAGGCTATCTGATTCCTGAACCAGAACTCTTTGCACAGTAACACCTGGTGTCTTAAGAATGAAGTCATTTTGCATTATTGTCTTCTGTGCTCTAAGAAAGCACAAAATCTATAAAATATGCATGAAAACAAACATCCAGACAAAAAAAGCATTTATTGACTAAATTTCTCAGCTTCTATTTGATCATTTGATCTTTTTGTGGAAGTAACTACTAGCTCTAGTCTCATGGATGCCCTCAATAAAGAGAAAGCAGGGATATATACTTAATGCTACGAAAATAACATCACCCTTTTATATAGTACTTTGTAGTTTCTACAGTACTTTCTTTCCAAGAAACTGAGATAGGTAATGCAAATACCATTGGTATTTTACAGATGAAGATGGAGGAAAGTACTGTTTTCTGCCTCTGCCTCTGTTAAGGCTTTTCTAGGTTGGAAATAAACTCGACAAAATTGGTATCTCTAAAATGTTAAGGACTCAGAGTTCTAACTCATTGGGAAAAAGCTGACTGTGTGAGCATAGTTCAAATTCAATCCCACTTCCTCCAAATCCCCCTTCACATTAAATAAATGACTTCTCACTCTTTCCACAACCCTATGAACTCCACGAACATTGTTACTTCGTTGTCTTTTCTCAATTGTTACTCAAATATCAATTCCAAGTATCCCCGAGTATTTTTAACCTCTGTAGTGTCATTGGCAACTACTCAACTTAAATATAAAAGGTAACATCATTAATAAGCATGAGAAAATGGATGGAAATGTCTTTATAACTATGGCTATACAATGATTCCAAAGCAAAAAATGATTATGATAGTTATATATTATAAATTAGAATTTTAGATTATAATAGATTAAAAATCTAGAATAGATTATAGATTAGATTATAAAAGTTAAAATTGATGATTTTAATTTCACAAAATTAAAACTTCTTTTCACAAAGAGTCTACACAATCTAGGATAAGAAGAAAGACAGTTAATTGGAAAAATATCTTTCTATCAAATAATCTTTTATAAAGTCTTGATATGCATGATATATAGTGAACCAAGTCAAATCCACAAGCATTTACTAAGTGCCTCCCATGTTCCAGGCACATAGCACTTAGAACAAAAAGAAATCTAAAAACAAAAATGAAAACCAGTCTCTGCTCATGAGGAACTCACAGTCTTACGGGGGATATAGCATGCAAATAATTATGCACAAACAAGATGCATAAATTGGAGATAATCTCAGTTGGAAGGCACTAAGATTAAGAAGGACTGAGAAAAGCTTCTTGCAGAAGTTGAAATTTTAGCTAAGACTTGAAGGAATTAAGGGATCCCAAGAGGTGAAGATCAGGAGGGACAGAGTTCTACTACAAGGAGATAGCCAGTGAAAATGCCCAGAGTTGAGATATAGTTGTGTAAGCAACAGCAAAAAGGTCAGTGTCATTAGAGCACATAGTACATGTGGAGAGTAATATGTAAGAAGATTAGAAAGGTAGGAAAGGGTCAAGTTATGAAGGACATTAAAAGCCAAACAGAGAATTTTATATTTTATTTTAGAAATAATAGGGAGTCACTGGTGTTTATTGAATAGAGAAGTGATGGATCTACACTTTTAGGATGATCAGTTTGCTAATTGAGTAGAGAATAGAGCCAGGGGTGGGGAACCTGGGGTCCCCAGGCCACATGTCGCCATCTAGGTCCTCAAGTGTGGCCCTTTGACTGAATCCAAACTTCAGAGAACAAACTGCCTTAACAAGTAGCAAATAGGTTTCAATCTCTGTCTCTCCCTACCAAAGAACAAAAACAAAAACAAAAACAAAAACAAAAACAAAAACAAAACAAAAAGCACAACTACCAAGAAACTGAAAGGAAATGAGGAAAGCTTTACCCGAAAAAAAGGAATTATATGCCAGTATAGTTTCCTATAACCACAATGAGTTAATAATAGTAAAATACCTATGGTGTCATTGGAAACATATGGTATAACAAAACCACAGAAATGGACAATTAATTTGTGTTATGTGTACAAGTCAGTCAAGACAGTTGATTTTATTAGAAAGGCACTTTACCAGCCCTCTGAGATGGAAACTTTATCTCAAGTTCTTACTACCAGAAGGCCTCACATATCAATTACCAAGAGATTAGAATGCCAGTAACCCCCCCCAAATATGTCAATTGTGTTTTTATGTACTTATCCAATTCATTCACATATTGCCATTAAAATTTTTAAATACTTTTAAGAAAATGATATAAAGGCTGAGAAGCAAAAGTGGTGCCAGAAAGTCATGAAATGAAAAATAACTTATTGATTATTTTTTTTATCTAACTACCCAAATGTTCTGTAACATTTATTGTGTTGATTATCACAAAGTTATTGACTCAGTTCTAAACTCATGGCTTATGCAGCTATTGAACATACTTAAATGGACTTAGGTGAAGTGAACACACTAGAGCATTTGAAATACATGTAGAAACCATTTAAAACATACCACCAACACAAATAGCATTAGGAATGTTTGATATAAAGCATGACATTTTTAATACACACAGTTTTAGCTCATCTTCTTTCTGTCTAGCCTTGTCAATATCATCTTTTCAAATTAAAGAGGGAGTCAAGCAAAAATAGTTGCTAATCAGTTGATGTATATAGATAACATCAAACTATGTGGCTTTGTTGGAAAAACACATCAAATAGCTTCTTGACCTTAAGGAATCTTTATCTAATGACATTAAAATATCATTTGCCCTCAATAAGTATGAAGTAATTAGTAGACACCATGGAAATCCAGAGGTCATTTTGAACCAATGGATAAATGTAATACATTGGTCACCTAAAGAAAAGACACATTGAGCACAAAGATATTAAGGAAAAAGGCTGCTACTAACACTGCTGCTCAAAGATTGAGTCACTGGCATTCTAAAACCAAATTCAGTGGAAAGAACAAGTTTAAATAGTTAACATTTCTGCAATACTAGTCTTAATATATATTTTCAAGACTGCAAAATGGGCCATAAGACATTAGAAAAGTATCCTAACAATAATCCATATAGCAGTGATAATACACAAGGTCCATGGTCCTAAGACACCTGTACAAAGATTCACACTTCTTCATCAAACAGCAGTAAAGGAATTGATAAATGTTCATGGTGCATATGGTCAAAAACCTAAAGAAATACTGGGAGCAAATGGACATTACTTCCCTGATCAGTAGTAGCATATAATAACAACTATGCTTCATTGGATTGCCCTACTATTATTGAAAGTGATATATTGCTGGATAGAGCCTATGAAACATCTAAGATACAAAAAAAAAAGGAATTGAAAGTTCCTTTCTGGGTGACATCTACATGAATTCAAACAATATTGTGACAAACAAATGGCCAAATCATGCAAATATCATATGTGTATATGTGTGTATGTGTGTGTGTGTTTGCTTAAAAAGAGGTCATATAATGATAATTCAAGACAAGGTCTTAACCACCATTTACAAAAGAACTATCCTTAAGAATCCTGAACTTTTTGTTCAACACAGGTTATATAAGGAAACAGTAGAAACTGCCCAATCCATCATTGCAGTCTGCTAAAATTTAGCAATCAGCTAGTTATGACCTGGTAGCTATAACTATATATCAGAAACTACCTATCTTTCAAAGGATGATATAAAAAAATCTTTATGTTACAAATAAATACGTCAAAATATCCTACAGAATTTAAGCAATAGTTCTAGAACTAGACAATTGTGACTGATCAATATGTCCACAATCTCTCTCTGTCTCTCTGTCTCTCTCTCTCTCTCTATATATATATGTATATATATATATATGTATACATATATATACTTACATACATATACGTACAAATACAGTAAATACTGATCAATAAATACTTAAGAATGTTTTTAATAGATGTTGTCATGCCAAATACTCCTAATCTCTAAACTACATCAATGGAAAGCTTTCAGAATAGAGGTCTAGGGGCAGCTAGGTGGCACAGTGGATAGAGCACTGGCCCTGAAGTAAGGAGGACCTGAGTCCAAATCCAGCCTCAGAACAAACACTTGACACTTACTAGCTGTGTGACCCTGCGTAAGTCACTTAACCCCAGTTGCCTAAAAACAGAACAAACAAAACAGAATATAGAGGTCTAGCAGAGAAGAGCAGAATCATGGGGGAATGGGATGAAGACTGTATTATCCCTCTCATTTTAACTGCTACTAGAATTGTAATGATGTTGCTTTATAAATTCTTCTTAATGCTAGTGCCTTCTCTCTGGTGATTATTTCCTATTTACCGTGTATATAGCTTGTTTGTATGTAGTTGTTAGCATTTTGACTCCTCCATTAGATTGTGAGTTTCTTAAAAATAGAGACTTTTTTTGCTTTTCTTTGTATCCCCAGAGCTTAGCAAAGAGCTTAGCTACTATGGCTCATAGCAGATGCTTAAAAAATACTTATAGACTGACTGACAATGAGCCTATACAAGATAAACCTGTGTCCTAACACTGATTCAATACAAAAGGCCATTATTTTTTATCTAATCCTTAGACTATTAAGATAAAAGAATTATGGAAAGATAGCAGCTTTTCCTGGACTAGTTTGTTTGCAACCAAAGTCAATCAAAAAAGATTAGAATGAGATCTTGATTGTAATACATCAGAAAACTTTTGTTCAACTATACAAAAGTTATTTTGTGTTATACAAATATACAAGGGTCACTGAATAGTAGAATAGTGACCTGCTCATAGAACTGTTTCTATCTGAACCTAACTCAAAAAGAGGGAAATGAGATTAACAACAACTTCACTGGTATAGGTGTGCACATGCCCTGCCTGACTTCCCAGTGGGTAGAATCACTCTGTTATCATCAGCAATTAGTGCTAATGTTTTGGCTCATCGTTGACTCCATCCATCCTCTGATTATCTCAACTTGTTCTCTGCCAGCTTAACATTCTTGTGACTTTTAGTTATCTCTCTCTCCTTGTATCGGTTCACTCCTACTTTGTCAATCATCAGGCTCCCAGGGTCTCTGTTCCTTTTATCTGTCATACTCCTTCCCCTGCTATTTTCCTTCAAATAAAATGATTGTGCAAAAACGAGGCTATACATTTCTTAAGATGAATCTTATACTGGTAAGGCTATTTTAAATACTATTAAGAGCCTTGAACTTCCTATGCTTGGTTTAGGGTCAACTGGTGCCCAATTTCCCCATTTCTGCCAAAGTTCATTTGTGTCACTAATATAAAGAATGATGTGAATCTTAAAGTACTATATAAATGTTATTTATTATTAATTTGCTTATAATGCAGACAGTGGTGTCAAACAAATATAGTCATGTAAAAGGATCCCTGTGGGCCACATGCTGACTTAGAAAATCACATCTTAACATTATTCATGTATTTGACATCTATAATTAAGATTTTCAAAGAATTTTTATATGTAATATCTCAAACCTCACATCAATATTGGGAGGTGAGTTTATATATATATATGTGTGTGTGTATGTATACATATGTACGTATGTATGTATATATACATACATGTATGTGTGTGTGTATTTATCCATTTTTCAAATGAAGAACTCGAGACTCAGTGACATGCACATAGAATTGAAACACAAGTCTCTTGACCCTAAGGCCATTTCTTGCTTGACTATTCTATGCTTCCCCTCTAGAAAAGAACACACTATTTTCCATTTAAACGTGACTTAGTGAGGTCAAAATTGCATTCTAAGCTGCTGGATGAAGCTTAAATTGAAATGGGTGATTAAGGTAAAGACATTCTTCATATGCTTAGTACTTAAGACCAAGTGCTTAGATTTTAGCATGAGTGGTTTGGGAAACAAATGCAAAGAAAGTTAAATAAAACTTGCAGGTATTTTTCAAATCAGTTTTATTATTTTGAATATGTTTCTGTTTATCAATTCATTCAGTGACAATTTTTTACTTCAAACAATATGAGTTCAGCAAAAAAAAAATTAAGACAAAGAGGAGAGCACGTTTGTGAAAACAAGCAATGCTGCTTTTCAAGTTTGAGACTTTTTTTGTACTGCTCCCACAGTATACTGAATTACTCTTATTCATGCAATCTATCTTCCAGCCAAACTGTATTATTAGTTGTTCTCTGAATTTGACGAATTCCCAAAGGTCATATACCATTTAAGGCATATGCTCCTTCCTCATCTCCATTCTTCAAAATGTTTCTGTTCTTTCAAGGCTAAGATCAATAGTTGATTTCTGCAGTCATCTCTGATCCCCTTTCTCATCTCAAATTTTTCTAGAGGACTTCGTTCAAAGCTTTCCTTTGCCTGCATCTCAGTGTGTCCTTATATTATACTTTTCCATGTATCAGTGACATTCCCCTCCCCCTACTTCAAGGAGAATATAAATCCTTTTACACAAAGTAAGTATATACAAGAGTCTAAATTAGTAATTTTATGCCCAGGTCAAGGAGTATACAATATACCATCAGCTCATTTGGACACTGGTGATCATAGTGTATCTATGGACACTAAGAGGTGACAGCTGGGAAGGTTGATTGTAGGGAGGTGGTAATATGTGCTAAGAAACCCTACAGAAGAGTTTATCTGGCCTATGATTACTTGGGAAGAGTCCCTACTTTGATGAATTACTCTTGTTAACTTGGTGCTTGAGTTCAGCTTGAGTTCTACAACCTATCATTGTTCCTCTAAATTTCAGTACCCTGCGACAAAATCCCAGGGTAGAGCTATAAGGTGTATAGGTATCTCAGCTATTTCCCATGATGGACTTTGTGCAGAGGGTCTCATCTACTTAGAATGCTTTACATGAAGATAATAGATCCTGGTTATAGATATATGTTTACTGTGGTATTTATTTTTACTTTCAGATCCAAAGGACCTGATTCATTCATTCAATAAACATTCCTTAAGCACTACACTGTTTATATTACTCTAGGAGGAACTGGATATCATACAAAATCAAATACACTCTTCCTGACCTTGAGAAACTTGAAAGTGAATTGTTGAAGGGAAATTCTAAGAGAAATTATATTCTGAGGAGTTATGAACTATTACAATACTCTTAGTTACTTATTATTTTGTTCCCTGACCCAGTCAGGGATTATCCTGGAATTTGTCTTTTGATACATTTGAAAGTGGGTGCTAAGTTCGATGTGATTTTTATTTTCCTTGAAATTGAGTATACCCCATCTCTACTTCCTTATTTTGTCATAAATAGTGAATTCCTCTTTTGCAGATATTTGTCACCATTGAAAGTAAGGAGGAGTCAAGACAGCAGAGTGAGAGAAGTCACAACTTTGTCAAAGTTCACCCAAAACCTCTTTTACAAAGGTCACAGAAAACATGCCAAAACAAATTATGAAATAAAAGTCAAGAACAAGTCACAACAAATCATTTTTCCAGTCCAGGGAAGCATAGGGAGATAGAAAAGTTTATAGACAGTTGGTGGGGTCTGGTCAGAAGCACAGTGCAGCAGAACCAGTAGGCTATAGTAGGCTATAGTAGTGGCAGAAGCAGTAGGGAGCAACCCTACACTCAGAATTAGTTAGGATACTGACTACCTGGGCAGAAAGAAATCCCAGGGGACCCCTGTACTAGTATTATGTGCAAGAATGGGTTTAATCAGGCAACTCTGTTACCCGTTGTCTAGTTCCTGGTCACCATTTCAGAGTTGAGAGAAGCAAATACAGTAATGATAGAGCAGGAACCCTACCTGTATAAAGGATCAGAACACAAACCAGGAGGGCAATAAACAGAACTCTTTCTGGATCACACAATATTGGAAGCATTGAAAACTTACAGGCTGCCAGACTGAGTTATGAAAGCATTGATGGGATACAAAAGATTGAAATTCAGGCCAGTCATGCCCTTTAGAGGTGAACTCCACCATGAAGTCTGAAGTCAAAAAATAGGCTAGAAAAATGGGCAAGCAACAAAAAAGAGAACCTGATCATCAAAAACTACCATGGTGACAGGAAGTTCAAGACACAGACTCAGAAGACAATGATTTGGAAACATCTGTATGCAACGCATCAAAGGAAAAATGCAGATGGGACACCAGTCCAAGAATTCCTAGAAAACCTAGAGAAAGAGCTAAACAAGAGCAACAAAATGATTTTAAAAATCAAATAAAAGGAATAGAGGAAAAATTGGGGAAAATAATTGAAAGCTGTACAAGAAAATTACAAAGAAGGAATTAACAGATTGTTAAAAGAGGCACAAAAATACTGAAGAAAATAACAAATCAGAATTGAACCAAATGGTAAAAGAGTTACTCCTCCTCCTCCTCTTCCTCTTCCTCCTTCTCTTCCTCCTGTTATTACTACTACTACCACAAACATACATAATAGTCACTAAGCTCCCAGAAAGCCCAGTTTAGTTCTTTATCATAGGCAGGTACCAATTTGAATGTTTTTGATGGTGCCACAAACATCCAAGGTAAACTTTTATGGAATTTCCTCTTTTAAAACTGCTTTAGGCTTACAGTATTATAGACAAATTGGACTTTGAAAGTCCCTGTGCAATGTAATACCTAAATTGAATTGCTTTATAAGTAAATTAACTTTTCAATTCACAATAATGATTAATATATAAGCATAAATATCATAATTGTGCTGAAGTAAATAAACTCCTCTGAACACTTTTGAAGAGGTATTTCCAGTTTCTGCTTTTTGTGTATTGCACCTTAATAATACCTGATTTTTAAAAATTGATGTTTAGAGTATTACTTGGCCTTAACAAAGTCCAAGTAAGTTGAGAAATTAAATGATTTTTTATATTCCAGACCCTTTTCAAGTTGATGAAATAAAATAAGATGACTTTAAAATGTGTGGGGCCTGAGTAAAATCTGATGCTCCTAATATCAGAAATGTTCATCATATTCTTTGACTTGCCACATTTGCCACACTCCCTGAATGGATGGGGATGTAATGACTCTATAGGGATTGTCTAATGAGCTACACCATTTATATATATATATACTCCTAAAGTAAAATTGATGGGCTCTCCCTAATTTAGCACATTATTGTCACTTTAGCTGTGAAACTAGGACATTTTATAAGATCCATTAGTTTATTCAAAGAGGAATTTATATATGAGCTTTAAGAGTACCTGCTCTGGTTATCAACTGAAGAGGACATTTTGAATTTATTAAATTAATCTTTTATTTTTAAATTTAATTTTTTTAATAAATGAAAATCTACTGTCTTTTACTCCTACCTCATCTCTATTGGAAAGAAAAGAAAATTAAAATACCTAGAATGCTCTGGCAAGTTATTTTAGGATGTAGTGTTTGTGTCTAGTGATATAAATGACTAGTGCTGATTATCAATTACTCAAACCTGGAAAAATTAACTTCTGAGAAAAGGGATGATCAGATCACTAAAAAATAAATAGATAATGGATCTAGGACCTGATCTACCCCTCAACAGACAGACAGACACACACACACCCTCAGATACTGATAACAACAAATGGCTGACATCAGCACATGGTATTAATATAGAACAAAAAACAACAACAGCTATATAATTTAAATAACTAAGCATACATAGAGGATGTAAGAGATATTGCGGTAAAATGAATTGGTTTTGGCTACTGAATGAATCTGAGCTATGATCAGGAAGAAAGAAGAGTAAAAAGGTAATTTAAGGATGATAAATCTGGGTGATTAGAAGTATTGTTGTTCCATGAACACAAAAGGAATTTTGAGGATGGGCAATTTTAGAGGGGGTAGATGATAATTTCTGTTTTCAATATGTATAGTTTGAGACAATGGTGAAACATACATGTGCAGATGTCCACTCCTTAGCTAGAAATGGAAGCCTTGAATTTATGGAGAGTGTAGGACTCATTCATATGCATGTATACATGTTATTTACAAGGAACCAATAATTTGACTCATAGGAGTAAGGGAGATAAGCAAGAGAGAAAGTGGAAAGAGACAAAAGAAGAGGGTCTAGGTCAGGTTTGAAGCGCACTTATGCTTAGGGATAGGCAATGGTCGATAAAAGAGAAAAAGAAACTGAGGAGATGGGCAAAAAATAGAGAATTTTTGAGTTATAAAATACAGAAGACCAGACAAGTAGTATGAGAACCATGAGCCAGCAGTAATAGAATTTAAGAGAGAGAAAAATATTCCAGAGGAGAGATTACTTGTTAGAAAACTATAAAATCAAGGAGGATGAAGCCGGATAAAAGAGTTCCACATTTAGAAATTGAGCAATCACTGACAAAATTTGAGCAAATAATTTCACGGCTTGTTAGAGTCCAAAAAAGGATTCCACAAAGTCAGACTGAGAAGATACCTCAAGGGGTGTGGCTTCTTCTAATCTAGAGAAGCAGCTATGGAACAACTTGGTGGTTCCTGAGAAAGATTCTATCTTTACTTCTTGGAGTTTTTTCTTATTCTTTCTTCCCAAAATTGGACTTGATGGCTTGTAGTAAATCTACCAATCAAATAGGAGACAACACACCTAGTATAAAGGAAAAAGTCATTGGAGATGGTTCAAAGAATCATGACTCCCGGCAGCTGAGAGGAGAATAATTTATGGATGCAAAGGAGAATTTGCCCTGAGAGTCAGGATCTGGGCTGCAAAAAGGATCCAGGGAGCTCAGCTGTCTGACTTGCCCAGTAGAGATACTGTTTCCAGGGAGAGTAGCACGAGGGCTCTAAAGACAACCAGAATCTCTGGGTCAATGGATATGAGCATTTTAATCACTTTTAAGTATAATTTCAAATTGATTTCTAACCCCACCATCTTTCTTTTCTACATTTGCTATGAAGATGACAGTATTAAAATAAACTGTGTCAATATGCTAACTGGATTCCTACACATTCGCGATTTCATTATAGTTGGTTTCCTTTCTAATTATATGTATTTAAGGATATGCACTTAAAAACATTATTTCAAGAAGGGATTCATAGGCTTTGCCAGTGGGCCGTGACACACAAAAAAAGGGTG
Organism: Vombatus ursinus; assembly: GCF_900497805.2. Classification (NCBI taxonomy): domain Eukaryota; kingdom Metazoa; phylum Chordata; class Mammalia; order Diprotodontia; family Vombatidae; genus Vombatus; species Vombatus ursinus. The sequence continues at coordinate 16,335,024 of NW_020954580.1, read as the reverse complement.
AGAATCCTCACTCTTGAGGCAGCACAGTAGCTCTGAACTACAAATCAGTATATATGGATTCTAGTCCTACTTTTCTTTCCTTCACTGGCTTTCTGGCCTTGGTATATCCTTATGTATCCAAAAGATATTTGGTGATGTAGGATTGGAGCTAAGGAGAGTGATTAGGACTGGCTATAAAAATAGGAAATTTTCTGCACAGAAATACTAGTTGAACCCAGGGGAACTGATGAGATTATGAAATAAGATAGTATGGAGGGGGAAAAACAGACTGTTTAAGACAGAGCAATACAACACTAGCTCATTACCATCAGAAATTTCAGAAAGGTCATTTTTAATGATCCTGTATGTGTGAGGCATATTTTGCAGTAAAATGGTAGAAACTAAATATATCATTTTAGGTTGAAAAAATCTAGCACCTTCTGAATAGCTGGTAAGAAAGAACTTAGTTTCCAGAATTATGTATGAGAAACTTGCCATGTTTCATAAACCAACAAATGTGAAATTCCCATACTATAGACAGACCTCAAACCATCCTTGAGAACTCATCAGATATATTATGCTGAAACAAGAACATTATAATAAACAAAATTGTCAGTTCTCAATTTCTTGAATATTATATTGATCCATACATTTTAAGAGCATTTTCAATAGAAGCTATTTTACTAAGTACTCATAATTTTCAAACTAAGTTAAGTGAAAAAAAGTCAAAATGGAGATAGTTCAAGGAATCAAAACCACATGAGAATTAGATGAAATTTTGTTTTTATCCTCTCTGTAATCCTATTTGCTACTGGAGTTGTCCCACAGATATTTTCTGTGAATTCACAAAAGACTTATATCTTAATATTTTAATCCAATTACAGAAAGCATTTTGTGAACCTGTACAATAGTTCAAAGAATATTCAATATAAAAGAACAAGAGGAAGATAGTGGACCTATAGACCATTTCTATCTGAACTCAAACAATATGAGAGCTATCTAATAAAACTAATGATGATGGTAGATGATTACTATTGTATAATGACAATAATAACTGACATATATATGTATTTAAAGTTTACATATATTATGCTTTTTAAACTCTTCGGCAAACTTGTGAGGTTGGTACTATAGATGTTATTGTTCCCATTTTACAGATGAGGATAGCACTTTATAAGTATAAAATTATAGCTGTGTGATGGCATACATTTCCAAACATCACTTTGTCAGACTGAGAATAATTAAATTCTAAGAGCTAGTTTTTCATTTGTATTATTGATGCTTCAGTTTTGTTTCCAGTGGCTATCAGGATACCGATTTTTTTAAAAGTAATTAAATTCTGACAATTCTTTCTTACCAGACCCCCTAAAGTTTGGAAATCCACTAATAAGGAAGGAGTTTTTCAAAGAGGGAAGCATGAAGTGGAGTAGATAACCTCAGAAGTCTCTTCTAAATATCAGCAAAAATCAATTTTAAAGGAAAACTGAACAAAAAGCTCCTTTTGCTTCCCATATTGTGGTATTTGCCTCAAGAGTTTAATTTTTCCTATGGTGATAATCTTTGCACAATCCCATCTAACTTCATGATCAATCTAGGCCATCTAAATGGTTGATATCCTGTGTGTTATTTCTTTCTGGGTACAGTAGAGTAAGAAAGGTTAGATACTGTTCAGTAATTCTTAATTAGTTCTGTGTTTCAATTTGTCACAATGTATTGGTTTTTTCCCTCTCCAACAATTGTTTTCTATGTTAAAAATGTTATTACTTGCTACCTCTGACAAATAATTGAAAATGTTTCTGTCAAAAAAAGGGGATTTTGTCTCTAAACTGACCCTTTTTCCTCTTTAGTTTATGATGTGAATAATTCAACAGCAAGGTGTGTGGGAAGTTCTGTGGAAAAAATACTGAGAAATGGACACGAACAGGTTTTTTGTTCAAAACAGAAACAGAAGCCATCAAGGACAATTGCCATTACTTACTTGCAAGTTGAAAGGAAAATGGATTGCTGGCTCTCCATGTACCTTATGGCCTTCTATTAGCATAGTCAAAAACCTTTTGTTCTTTCATTTCACCACTGATGCTGAATGCTTAATGCAAAGCTAACAAGTCAAACTATACTATGAGAAGATGAAGGAATCTGCTTAATGAAACAAAACTCTTTTTAATGATTTCTTTAAAAATTAAAAATTTTAAATCTACCAACAATGAATCATGCTCCCACTGAGCATAGAAAAGACAGTGCTACAGAAATCTTTCTTTTTTCTTGAAACAGAGCCCTTATTATTTCACACCTACCCAATTACAAATAAACATATTCATGCTAATAATAAAAATACCAGGACCTTGTCATCTTCAGTCAAAAAGATTTCTCAGAGTTAATATTTTGTTTCACTCACAGTTCCTTCATTTCACACAATAATGTTTCATATGTTTATTTCAATAATAAAGATCAGTCACTATCTGTCTCATAGTTATGTTGAATAAAGGAATCTAGTAATATGTAAAGTGCTTTTGGGGGAAAAAAAGCAGTCCTTTAAAGTCACATTACAATTAATAACAGCTGAATGTACTTTGTATAATTCAAAATTCTTCTTTGAGATGAAGATGTAGTAAATGGCATTATCCACAAAAAGTTAGATCAGTAGACCGTTCTTAGGGGCCTCATCATATCTCTATTATCTTAATTTTAAATTATTAATACATTCTTCAAAAGAACATCTGTTTTTAGACTGACTCCTAAAGGTTTAAAATGCTGAAAAAATGAATATTTCATGAGTCTATATTTGCATATTAGAATAGCATATACGTAGTGCTTAAAGTTTGCAAAAGATTTACAAATGCTATCTTATTTTATTGTCACAACAGCCCTGGGAGGTAGGTGCTGTTATTATATCCATTTTACAGATGACAGAACTGTGATAGATAGTAACTACTTCCCCATGATCACACAGCTGCATTTGAGACAGAATTTGAACTCAAGCCTTCCAGACTCTATTCATTGTATTACCTAGCGACCTAAACAGTTATAATAGGAGAAAGTCTTTGCCAAAACTTCTGATGTGACTTGAATTATCAGCTTCTGACAATGTGACCGTAACAATATCAAGACCCTGGAAGATTGATCACTTAAGACATCAGCTATCAGAATACAGGAGTGGAGGAAGTATAGAGGAAGGAAAGTATAAGAAAGAAGAGTCATTAGGCTGCCTACCAAACTGAAGGTCTGCAGAGCCATTGTGTTGACTTCATTGTTGTATGCCTGTGAAACCTGAACAGTATACCAGTGCCATGCTAGGAAATTGAATCACTTCCATTTGAATCATCTTAAGAAGATTTTGAAGATTACCTGGAAAGATAAAGTACTGCACACTGAGGTCCTCTCTTGAGCTGAACTGTCAAGCATTCAAACTCTACTGCAGAGAGCACAACCCTAATGGGCTGGCCACATTTTTTTGAATGCCACATGTATGTTCACCTAAAAGACTATTTTGTAGAGAACTCACAAAAGGCAAGCATTCACGTGGAAGCGAGCAGAAATGACCCAACGATGTTCTCAAGGTCTCACTGAAGAACTTTTGAATCAATTGTGAGACATGAGAGATACTGGCATAGGACCACCCAGCATCAGGTGCCCACATCAAAGAAGGCACTGTGCTCTACGAGCAAAGCAGAATTGCAGTAGCTCCAAAGAAATGTGAGATGTGCAAATTTAGAGATATCTCTATCCCAAATGTTCATATGTATTATTTGTGCCTGTACTGTTGTAGAGCCTTCTAAGCTTATATTGGTCTTATCAGCCACAGTTGGACACACTGTAGATTGACCCTGACATAGTGATGTCATTTTGGACCTCTTCAATTAAGAAGGACAACAACCAACAGAATAAAGAGTGGAAAGGCAAAGTTCATCAATGCTGGAGACCCCTTAACTATTTTTAAAAATATGTTGGGATGGTGTCTGATATTTACATAATGATTTTCTTACATTATTTCATTTGATGCCTTCTCCAAACCATGTGAGATAGATAATTCAGTTATCTTTTATCGTACTGACTTCATAAAATGTAGGTTTATTGGATCATACATTTAGAGTTATAAGGGTCATCTAGCCTGACTCTCATTTAACAGAGGGAAAATGGAAGCTCTGATATGCCCAAGGCCAGTAAGTAACAGAGATAGATTTTGTTCCGAGGTCTTCTTACTCCACATCGCCCACTTTTCCCATTTGCTTCATTGGAAATTCATTCTGTTTCCATTGCTGAAACTGAGGTCAAGTAATATTCTCAGGATCACACACCTGGTAAACACCAAGGAAGCATTTGAACTGTGTCTTTCTAACTTCACATCTAACAGTTTATCGGGTACACAATCCCATTGTTTGGGGCTGGTTCTGTGGCCAGATATATAACTATATCTATTTGAGGAATAAGAGAGTTGAGTTTGAAACCAGGTTGATACCCAATGGGAAAAGAATAAGATAACTGTAGTGACATTTTGGTTTTAACATTATTTCCCCTCCCTGCCTTCTTTTAGTAGTTAGGTTTATCACTGAAATATGCCTAGTGGACGCTTTTTGGTGAAGATTACCTAAATGACCTTGGATAGGTCCTCTAACCTCCTTGAGTTATAGTTTCCTTGTCTGTGAATTAGTCTTAGACTTGATGATCTGTTAGGTTCCACCCAATTCTAGGTCTATGAGCCTATGGAACTATACTATCAAGATCTAATATGTTCTGCTAGACCCTCCTTTGTTCTTTCTTTACTGCAATCTTTATCCCTAACTAATCACGCCCTGAAATTCTGACACTGTACTACTACTGGGAAAACAAATCAAAATGCATAACTTCCTTACCATCATAACAGTATTATTTTCAACAACATATTGTTAAAGAGAATTAATGTGTAATAATATATTTTAATTTCTATAAATGAACTTTTGGTCAAGGAATGAGTGCTAGGTTTCAATAGATTATAATTCAAAGCATACACGGAAAGTTAGCTGGGGATAGAATAAGGGAACACCTATGGCAGATAGGACACTAGAGTAGGGTGGTAAACTAGAGTTCAAGAAGTTTACTAGAATTCAAGGGCAGGCTTAAAATCTGGAATTCAGATGATGAATCTAGGGTTGGAAGAATAAACAGATATGAGAAATCAGCAAGCTTGAAGTCAGGAGTCTTAGCAGACAGCTTAAACTTGCAAATATATGCGTGTGTGTGTGTGTGTGTGTGTGTAAATTTGTATTTATGTGGCAAGAAGAGCCTCATTTGCCACACAGAAGTACTTGCAAATTCTCTGGAGCCATCATGGGATATTAAGGCAAAAAAATAAGATTTTATACACACACACACACACACACACACACATATATGTATACACACACATACATATAAACACACCCCAGATAAAATATGATGATTGAGAGGAAGCACACCATTGACCTAACCTGTGAAGACCAAGGGTTATTTAAGGATGGCAGTAAGTCATAATATGCACTTAAATGCAGGCTTAAGCTATGTAAACTCATCAATACCATTTCTGTGCACATAATCTGAAAACTGTCTCTATTGCTAACTTTTCCCCTTTTGTTTAGTGCTTTTAAATTCTCTCTAGTCATTCCTCCTGAACATTTCCCTCTTGGCAAGTGTCCTCACTATAGTATTGCCAAGCATATGAAAAGAACATAAAATTCGAACCTATACATGTTGTTACTTATTAGGAGCTGTACTAAGAACAGTCATTATTTGTATAATGCTTCAAGGTTACAGTCTACTTTCCTTGAAACATCTTGATGAGGTAGCTTGTACAGGTATTATCATCCCTATTTTATAAATGAGGAAACTGAGGTACGTAAAGGTGAAGTGTCTTGCCCAAGATCCCTTGGTAACACTGAAATTTGAAGGCCAATGGCGGATAGTGGAAGGAGGGTTCAATTTGAGAAGAGGAAACATGGTTTCAAATGCAAATTCTGCTGTTTATAACCTGTGTGATCTCATACAATTCATGTAATCTTTCTGGGTATCGGTTTCTTAATGTTTTAATTAAAAGCACTTGGACTACATTTCCTCTAAGGTCTCTTTCAGTTCTAAAATTATGATTCTATGTTTCTGATTCCAAATTTGGTGCTTTCTGTATTATGTTACCTTTTATTTAAATTTAGGCAGGTGGTCTATGAGAGAAATGATTATTTCTGTCATCTATTTTGTTATTTCTGTCATATGTTAATAACCAATTCTTGAATTAGGAACAAAGGGTTTTCCACTTTCTCATCCAGAAATCAACCATTGTGGGAAATCTTGAGCAAGACTTAGACAGCCAGGAAGGCTAAGATTCAATCAAAGAGAATAAAGAAATTCTAAGTTTAGTTGAACTGGTGGATTCCTGATTATTGTGTTTACTCAGATAGGACTGGGAAAATGTAGATGCTCTCTTTTGTCAGAAGGGTGATATGGATATTGATAAGTCTTTTTGACCAAGACTGGGTATTTGGTGTCACATACCCTAAAACCTTCATTGGAATAAGCCCACCTCGGGGGGTGGGGCCAATATGGCGGAGGAAAAGCAGTGACTGTCTTGAGTTCTCTCCCAAAGCCCTCCAAATACCTAAAAAATGGCTCTAAACAAATTCTAAAGCAGCAGAATCCACAAAAAGACAGAGTAAAACAAATTTCCAGCCAAAGACAGCCTGGATGGTTGATTGGAAAGGTATATCGCACCGGGCAGGAAGAGGAGCTCCTGGAGCAGGCCTCAGAGGACTGAATCTCAGGCAGATGTGGTAGTTTCCAGACTTCTCAACTCCTGAACACCAAAGACAACTTAGAAGGGCAGTGGGAAAAATATGTGACTGCAGTGAGAGAGAAGCTAGGTCTCAGCAGCAAGTCTCGAGCGTGGCCCGGGGCCGTGGCTTTTTCCTGAGCTTCTGGCCCACAGACCGAGAGGGAATCAAGTGGCTGATCAGAGGGGGATTGCAGGGATCTCTTTGCCAGTGCTGAGGCAGGAATCTCTTGTTTTACTGGTGCTTGGATCTGGGTCACAGTTCTGAATGGTGGTCCTGGGGCAAGGAGGAGAGCTGGTGTTGTGAAGCTTCTTGTGGCGGTGGAGAGAAACACCTTGCCCTTATCATAGCACCTTGGAAGAACTGAAAATTTTCAGGTCCCTAGAAGTATCTCTGAAAACAGTTTTACAAACCCCCAAAGCTTGGGACAGTACACTTTTCACATTGAAAGCAGACTTTTACCTTAACAAAGAGTTTAAAACTCAAGTAATTGGCCAGGATCATGAGTAAGTAGCACAAAAAGAGTCAGACTATATTATCTTACTTTGGTGACAAAGAAGATCAAAACATACAACCAGAAGAAGACAACAAAGCCAAAGCTCCTACATCCAAAGCCTCCAAGAAGAATATGAATCAGTCCCAGGCTTTGGAAGAGCTCAAAAGGGATTTTGAGAAGCAAGTAAGAGAAGTAGAAGAAAAATTGGGAAGAGAAATGAGAGTGATGCAAGGAAATCAGGAAAACAAGTCAACAGCTTGCTAAAGGAGACCCAAAAAATAATGAAGAAAATAACACCTTAAAAAATAGCCTAACGCAAATGGGAAAAGAGGTCCAAAAAGTCAATGAGGAGAAGAGTGCCCTAAAAAGCAACATTGGCCAAATGGAAAAGGAAGTCCCAAAGATTACTGAAGAAAATACTTCCTTAAAAATTAGAATAGAGCGATTGGAAGCTAGTGACTTTATGAGAAATCAATACATTGTAAAACAAATCCAAAAGAATGAAAAATTAGAAAGCAATGTGAAATATCTCATTGGAAAAACAACTGACCTGGAAAATAGATCCAGGAGAGAGAATTTAAAAATTACTGGACTATCTGAAAGCCATGATCAAAAAAAGAGCCTAGACATCATCTTTCAAGAAATTATCCAGGAAAACTGTCCTGATATTTTAGAACCAGAGGGCAAAATAGAAATTGAAAGAATCCACCAATCACCACATGAAAGAGATCCCCGAAGGAAAACTCCTAGAAATATTGTAGCCAAATTCCAGAGTTCCCAGGTCAAGGAGAAAATATTACAAGCAGCCAGAAAGAAAAAATTCAAGCATTGTGGAAACACAATCAGGATAACACAAGATTTAGCTGCTCCTACATTAAGGGACCGCAGGGCATGGAATATAATATTCTGGAGAGCAAAGGAGATAGGATTACAACCAGGAATCACCTACCCAGCAAAATTGAGTATAATCCTGCAGGGGACAAAATGGTCATTCAGTGAAATGGAGGACTTTCAAGGAATAAGCCCACCTTTCATAATATTCATTCTCTCATTACTTGTTAACTAATCAAAGTTGATGTCCACTCTCAGGTGCACTTCCTTTTCAAAAGACTTTATGAATATCGAAGGTTTGACAAGTTCTGCCTCTTTGCTTATCAAGGGGAACCATGTGCCTGCTTTGTTGACTGCTTTCTCGGCATAGTTAATAGAATTGATTTTAATTTGCCCAGAAACTCTGTCTCTCTGAAAATATTTAATCATCACACTTGGATGAAATTGTCTATAGAAGTTTAGTTTTCTTGTTACTTGAAGATTTCATTTGTCTTTGATCTTCCATTCTTTTCAGATATTTGGATGAAATATTTTTAAAGAGAGTCATTATAAAGTTCTCCAAAAAGTTCTGAAGAAAGCCTTTCAAATTAGAGAAGAACACTTACAGCCTATGTTAGAATGCACTGTATGAGAATTAAAACAGCAATTGTTAAATTTGAAAAAAAATATATTTAGCAAACTTCCTACACAATCAGTGGGAAATATTATCACGTCAAAAAAAATTAAATGTCAAAGCACAGATGATTCATGTTTAAGATAAAATTAGGCCTATTTTCTATATATAACAAATGCAACATTTGTTTCTTTTTTCTCTTGTAATAGCTGTTTTATTTAAGGTTATCTTTTTAACCCTGACAGACTATGGAATACAGTTACCCATATTTCTTTCCTTCCTTAAAAGGTAAGTTGAGTTATAAAATGGTATATCAAGCTAGGGATGGCCCAGAAAAAACATTTTAGTATATTTTACCTGTAGGCCTTAGGGTCATTTTGATTTCTGGGTTTTTTTTTTCTCCTTTATTCCATTTTGCCACATCCCGGAGTATATTAGATCCAGCTATAACTGAGAGCTGATTCTTAAATTTTTAGTATGATCATTTACACTTCAGAAATCAGCAATAATTATAAATCAGGGCTTGATTTATAGTTATGTTGATTGTCCAAGCTTAAGAAAGTGTTCATAATGCAAATAAACTTCAAAGAATATGTACATATAACCCCCCCCAAGAGATCCTGGTTATTAAACAATGACCAACATGTCACTCTTTTTCTCTATAAGCATTCCTTGAGTTCAGCAGGAGTATAGTAGAAGTCTCAAGGAAATAAGTCATCAAAGGCTGGTAGCCTAGTTACTATAGGATAACAACAACAAGAGCAAGAACTGGAATTTATAGATCACTTTAAGGTTTATAAAGTATCTATTGTTAATTTGAAATAATACAATGCTTCACATCCCATTAATAAGTCATAGGAAATCAAGAATCAGTATCCCTTTGCTACTCAAAGAAATAATAGTGCTTTCTTACTCTGTGAATTGGAACCTATTGCCAGTCAAGCAGCCTGGACATGGCTCTGGCAATTTGAAGCTATATACGATTGATACTTATTTGTGGAATTAATTGGAATGGTAGAGCTAAGTTGGTAGAGTAGAGGAAGCACTTAGCCAAGCTCTCCCAACATTCCTCTCTAAACAACTTTGAAATAACACATCCAATCAAATTCTAGTATCTCAGAGCCAACAAGAGGTTAGAGTGAGACATTCTTCTAGCTCAAGACAACTTAGGAAGTTGGAAGGAGAGGTCTGTTACATGGGGATAGAGGATGGTCTAGAGCTCTAGTGGATGTAACATTAGTGCTGAAACTTAGTGGTAGCAATAGCATCAGTAGCTTAAGGAGCTCTCAAAACAGAGACAGTAAGGGGATAGGTCAACTGGTCAGAAAGAGATTACAGGGGATCCCTGTGCTACCACTGGGTGCAGTATGCCATTGCCTATACCCATTTTCCAGGTCACAATTCAAGAGCAAAGAGGAGCATTCTGAGTTATGGAGAAGCAGGAGACTTGAGAAACAGTATCACTTCCAATCCCAAGGGAGCAGGGACCCTTCTTAGGTAAGGACCAGAGTGCAGACTAGGAGAGGAGTGACCACACCTTATCCCAGGTCATACCACCTTGGAAGCCCTGAAAACAGCAGTGTAAAAACCCCTGAAACTTGGGACAATGCCTCTCCCCTATACCTCCCACACTGGGAACAGAGCACAACATTAACATGAAGTTCAAAGTCAAGAAGTGGGCTGGAAAAATGAGCAACCAGAAAAAAAAAAAAAACCATGATTATAAAAGGTTACTATGGTGCTATGGTGAAAAGGAAGATCAAGATACAAACTTAGAAGAAGATATTGATCTCAAAATAGCTATAAACAAAACCTGAAAGGAAAAAGAAATGTGAATTGGACACAAACCCACAAGAATTCCCAGAAGAGTGAAAAATTATTTTCAAAATCAGATAAGAGTGATAGAAGAAAACTGGGTAAAGAAATGAGAGCAAGGAAAGAAAATTATGAAAGGACAATTGCATAGCTATGTAAAAAGAGGTGCAAAATATACTGAAGAAAATAACACCTTAAAAACAGAATAGGCAAAATTATAAAAGAGGTACAAAACTTCATTGATGAGAAAAGCAGAATTGGTTGAATGGAAAAAAAAGAGATACAGAACCTCACTGAAGAAAATAATGCCTTAAAAATTGGATTTGGGCAATTGGAATCTGATGACTCCATATGAAATGAATAAATAATATTACAGTCAAAAGAATGAAAAAAATAGAAGAAAATATGAAATATTTTATGGAAAAACAATTGTCCCAGAAAAAAAGATCAAGGAGAGATAATTTAAGAACTATTAAACTACCTGAAAACCATGATCAAAGAAAGAGCACAGGCATTGCGTTTCAAGAAATTATCAAGGAAATATGTCCCAATATCCTAGAACCAGACAGTAAAACAGAAATGGAAAGAATCTACTGATCACTCCCTGAAAGAGATCCCAAAAATAAAAACTTCCCAGAATGTTATAGCCAAAATCCAGAATCGAAAGGTCAAAGAGGAAATACTTCAAGTAGGCAGGAAAAAAAAAAAAAAAACATTTAGATATCATGGAGCCATAGTCAGGATCACAGAAGAGTTAGCAGCTCCCACCTTAAAGGAGCAGAGAGGTTAAAATATTATATTCTAGAAGGCAAAAGAACTAGGATTACAACTAAGAATAAGCAAAACTAAGTATAAGCCTTCAGCAGAAAAAAAAATGGACATTTAATAGAGGACTTTCCAACACTCTTGATGAAAAGACCAGAGCTAAATAGAAAATTTGCCTTTCAAATACAAGACTTAAGAGAAGCATAAAAAGATAAACATGAAAAAGAAACCATAAGAGATTAAGTAAGGTTAAACTGTTTACAATTACAATACTATATGGAAAGATGATACATCTAACTCCTAAGAACTTCACCATTTTTAGGGCAATTAGAAGGATTCTTCATAGATAGAGGGCATGAGAGTGAGCTGATTATGTTGGGATGATGTAAAAAAATGGATGAGTGAGAGAGATGCACAGGGAGAAGGGGAAAAAGAGGAAGAATGTGGGAAATTATCATATAAAAGGCATGTAGAGAAAAAACTTTTACCGTGGAGGGGGAAATGATGGAAGGAATGCCACACTTGAACCTCACTCTCTTCTAAATTAGTTCAAAGAGGGAAAAAAATTACATACATACACATATATATACACACACATATACATGTATATACATATGTATACATATATATACATATATATATACACACATATACATATACACATATTCAGTTGGATATAGAAATCTATCTTACCCACTAAGAATATAGGAAGGGAAGAGAAAGGTAATAACAAGAAGGTCTGATAAAGGAAGGCAGTGGTCAGAAATAAAAGGCTATAGTGGAGGGATGGGCTAAAAAGACAAAGAGAAGGTCTAGTCCAGGGGTGGGGAACCTGTGGCCTCAAGCCTTCTAGGTCCTCAAGTGTTCCCCTTTGGCTGAATCCAAACTCCATAGAACAAATCTCCTTAATAAAAGGATTTGTTCTGTAGTGTTCCCTACCCCACCCCTATATTTGTATGGATGCTAGAACCTAGCACCTAGTAAAATTACTAATGCTTCCAGGTAAAGGTAGTGGTGGTTATAGTGATGTTGGCTACACAGACACTGAAGATGATTTATAAGGAGCAACAGGTTTTCCTTTCTTACATAAATTACATGAATTTAGACTTGAAGTAGAAAAAAAAAAAGATTCCTACATGATTATGATTATAGCTCTCAAAAGCAAGACAAACCTCAGGTGGATATGGCCTTCTCCTCCCTGGACATCTTTGCATAGAGACTGGAAGATTATTTGCCCTTATGGTCATAGAGGTATTTCCTGTCTTGGTATAAGTGGGACCTATACATGTTTTTCAACATTGATATTCTGACTCTCTGATTCAGACAGAGGTCTTGGAAGATGAAAAAGGAGATAATTTTGTTTGATGATCTTATGATTGTGACTGAAAAAATAGGTTACCCTATGCCCACGGAAGGAAGGAAGGAAGGTAGGAAAAGGGTAAAATCCAATGATTTGTTGCTGGAAGAAAACAGGTAGGGAAAAAATATATCTATTATCTCATTTGACACAATACAATGCTGCAGCATTGTATCAGTAATTTGTAGGAAATCAAGGATAAGTATGCCCTTGTTACTCGGAGGAACAACACTTTCCTACTCTGAGAACTGGAACCCATTGTCAGTCAAGCAGATTGGACTTGTGATACTAGTATCACATCATTTTAAACAATATAAATTAAAGATATATAGTGCTAATTTCATTATCTTTTTACCTTTATTTTTCTCCTATAGAAAGGGGATAGAAAAGAAATGATAGGATAAGGTAGAAGAAAAAAATCACATGGGTAAATAAATATGAATGGAATGAAATTGTTCATAAACAAAGAGAGTGGTAGAATGTATTTGAAAAACAAGCACCAACAATTTGTTCTTTTTTACAAGAACCAACTTTAAAATGTTAACAGAAATAGCATAGCTTTGAAGTAGAAGGATACAAAATGAACCCATGAAAATCATTGGGCTTTTTATATATTACTAATAATACCAGCAGATAGAAAGAGAAATTCCATTTAAAATAATTACAAATCCATAAAATATCTGGGATTTAAGTTAATGGAGCATATAATGAAATTGCACAGCAAGGGATATAGCAATAAAATATTTCTCCCATAAACCTGATACACTTTTCCAAAATTCACATCATTGATGAAAAGAAGTCACACATATAGAGACCAGTCAGTCAGTAATATATTTGGTGCTTCATACGTGCCAGTCAGGCATGCAGGTGGTACAGTGGATAGTGTGCTGGGCTTGGAGTCAGGACAACTGATCTTCCTGAGTTCAAATCTGGCCTCAGATACTTACTAGCTATGTGATCCTGAGCAAGTCACTTAACCCTGTTTACCTTAGTTTCCTCATCTACAAAATGAATTGGTGAAGGAAATGGTAAACCACTCTAGTATCTTTGCCTTGAAAATCCCAAATTGGGTTACGAGTTGGATACAACTGAAAATGACTAAACAACATGTCAGGCATAGTATTAGCACTGGAGATAAAATGAAAGGCAAAATCATGCTTCCTGAGCTCAAATGGCTCACATTCTAATGAGGGAGACTACATGCAATTGATTTTGTGCGTACAAGTTATATACAGTGTAAACAGGAAGTCATCTCTAAGGGAAGGCAATGGGAAAGGCCTTTTACAAAAGCTGAGATTTGAGCTGATTTCTAAAGTAAGCCATTTAAAGAACAGGGGGATGATAGTTGGGAGGGCAGATTGGGGGAGGGGTAATCAGAAGCAGACACTTCTGAGGAGGGGCAGGGTCAGAAGAGAGAATAGAATAAACAGAGTGGGATAGGATGAAGGGAAATATACTTAGCTTTCTACAGCATGACTACTACGGAAGCGTTTTTCATGACTGCATATGTATAACCTCTATTGAGTGGCTTACCTTCTCAATGAGGGTGGGTGGGGAAGGAGGAAGGGAGAAAATTTGGAACCTAAAGTTTTAAAAACAAATATATACAGGCAATGGGGCATAGAAATCTATCCTGCGCTACAGGAAAATTGAAGGGGAAGGGGTTAAGAGAATGGAGGGGGGAGATAGAAGGGAGGGCAGATTAGGAGAAGGGGGTATTCAGAATGCACAACATCTTGGGGTGAGGGGAGGGACAAGATGGGGAGAAAATTTGGAACTCAAAATCTTGTGGAAGTGAATGTTGAAAACTAAAAATAAATAGATTAATAAAGTAAGCCACTTAATAGATAAGCTTTAGAGAGTCATAGATGCTAAATGATTTGTCTCCCTGTTTTCTAACTTTCTTCATGTTTATGATCAAAGGTTGAATGGTTTTCCTAAGGTTACCTAGTAAGTGAGAGAACTGGGATTTGAACAGCTAATAATCAGAACACAGGTAGAAGGTTGAGACCTAGGATTGGGAAGGGAGTAAGGGTCCACCTATCATTTAAGAGGCAAGATACTTATCACCTAAATGCAGATATGTCTAGGTATGAATAAGAACCATTTAGTTATGCATAACTGTCATGAGCATTTCAAAATGATTTTAGAATAACTCAATTTTGCCAGAAAGCAATCTGAGTGTTGTCTGACTGCTCTGGGAATTCAGAAATAAGAGCTGGGTCTGATCTATGTGGAGGAGGCATTGTTTCCTAGTGCTACCTAGAAAATCAGTGGGACATCTCACAGGGAGCTATCAAATCATCACCTGAGGCAGTACTCTTGAATAACACCTTGTTGGAATCCTGGGGAGTATCCAATCCCTTTGCTGAGAACCTCAGACTTTTCCCATGACCTTTTGAAGTATGCTTGGTTTCCTGGATCCATACTATCCCAGAGAGACAATGTAGTTAATCCATTCATCTTTGGAGTTCTTACCTTAGGACCCAACCCAGTTGATTGGTGATTAAGTGCAAAGGAACTCATTTACTCTACCACACCTATTAGGTAGCTCAAGGCATCACACAATGATTCACATTCATAACTTTCCTAACCTTTTATCCAGACACTCAGGCCTGATTCAGCTCTTTCTTGGGACAGCATGGTTCCCACTGGACTTGAACCTTTTGACTGGGATATCTGATACTATCTGGGACTAGCTAGCACCCTTTTGACTATACATACTCATTCCTCAAACTCTTCGCCTGAGAACAGTAATTACATCAGTCAAATCATTGCTTATGGAAAGGGCATGCCTTTTGAAGGTCCTATATATCATCTCACCATCTCTTTGACTTTCAGATTAAAATTGCCTTTCCTGACCCTAATTCCTTAAGCAACCTCTTTCTCTATTTGTATTCTTTCTACCCCCTTCCAAAATCTCACCTCATATAGTAAAGAATTTAAAAAGAAAAAAGGAGGTTTTTGTTGTTGTTGTTATTGCTGTTATTGTTTGAAGAATGTAAGTTACTTGATGGAAAGGATGGTTCCTTTATATTTCTATCCCCAGTACTTGGAAAAATGCCTTGGACTTAGCACTTTACAAATACAGTTTTTGTTTATTTATTCATTAATCCACCATGCTGTTAACAACAGTTTCTGTAAGATGTGGAATTAGGTGTGACCTTCACACTCATTCTCCCCAGCAGTCAAAAGACTTGTTATATATTATGGTGGAAAGAGTATAGGTCTGGGACTCATGAGAACTGACTTCTACCTGTGGTTCTCATATTAACTAATTGTGGGAACCTTAGGTGAGTCACTTTTTCATCAATAACAATCAACAAAGGAGTTTTAGGTCATATGAAAAATAAGATGGAGAACTAGGTATTTTCTCTGATCTCAACTTTAAAATCTCTCCAAAATTGAAATTATACACCAAAGATAAAGAAACCTTAGCTGCCTCAATGATTTAGGACACCCAGAATCCAAAAAAGGGTGAAAAACAAATCCATTAACTGACTTCTACATTAAGCTCCCTTGGATCCCCTCCCCCAACACCTTATATTACCATCAGCTTGACCTTCATAAACTCACAACAAAACCCAACCCTAAACCCCAGTCTTCTCACTCTCTGGTGCTTGTGGAGATTCTATCTCCAGACTGTAGAAGTCTCAGGCCAAGACAGATAGTCATTGTGCCTTTGCAGCAGTCCAGACTATGGAATTTTGTTGGGGCTAAAAAGCCAGTGCTACAGCAGGTAACATTCTGTGCTGCAAAAGATTTATGCAGAAGAGCCAAAAACAGAGGGAAAGGGGAAAGAAAAGTGTCTGGGCTTAAAATGGAGTTCACCCACATCCTATTCTTCCTTCCCTCCAGATCCTCAGAGACCCAAACTACAAAAATTAACCCTAGAACCATGTGTCAGTTCTTTTGACTTGCCAAGCTGGGCCAGAGTACTACAGAACAGAGGGAGCTAGCTGGACAGGACACTAGAACAAAACATGGTGTGTTTATAAGCTGTGTAAGACTCTATTAAGCCTAAGGAAAGTACTCGGCCTACAGATGAGGCCAGTTTTGTCTACCCAGAAGTCACTTGGGACAGAGATGTAGTTTGGTGTACCATGAATTGCCTAGTGTGAGAGAATACTGAGATGTTTTGAGATCCAGCCTTAAAGGAAATTACCACAAGAAGGGAGGAAGTCAGAGTAAGAAAGTGAGCAACAGGGGAAATGAAGGAGAAAAAAAGACTGAAATTACCAAAAATTTCAGGAAGAAGAAGACTCAAAGAACTCAAGCATAAGTACATAAATTGACAGAGGAAAACATTAATAGCAAAAAGAAATATGGCCTCCAGATCTTGTAAGTAAGTTCAAGGATTTATGAATAAATACTGATGAAAGAAAATGATTCAACACTTGATGAGACAAATGACCCTGTGGAATTTGAGTAGAACATGAAACCACAGCACACTTTATAAGTAGTTTTAAAGAGAAACAAGAATCACGAGAGCAGAATTTATGATCTCCACAGCAAAAATAATGGGCAGAATAGAGAGACTAGCATCTGCAGTGACATGCTTCACCAAAGAAACAAAGGAGAGAACTATAGATCGAGAGTGCAACTGCACAGAGTAAATGACTGTCTAGAAGAAGTGCAGAAAAGAAAACATTAAAAGAAAATATGTTCACTATGCAATCAAAACACATTGATCACAAAAACAGGATGTATAGAGACAGCCCTAGGTTAACAGCTCTCCCAGAACATGATATAACAAAAAAATTTCAAGACCATAATGCAGGAAATAATATGAGAGAACTTCTCAGAACTTAAACAACAAGAGATAGAGGTAATTACAAAAATATAAAATAGATAAATAACAAATTGAATGACATAAACTGAAAAGTTTCTGCACAGACAAATTAATGCACATAGGATAAGGAGGGAAGGGGAAAAAGCCTTTGGATCAAATTTTTCTAATAAGGATTTGGTGTTTAAGGCATATAAACAATATATGTATATATACACATAACATATATGTATGTATATATATATATAAACCATTAGATAAGTAATCAAAAGACATGAATAAAAATTCTCAAAAGAAATGCAAAGTATTGATAGCTACATGAAAGAATGTTCCAAATTACAAATGATAAGAGAAGTGTACATCAAAACAAGCCTGAGGTTTCACACTTTGTGAATTAGCAAAGATGACCAAAATTGGCAATAGTTAATGTTGGCAAAGTTGTGGAATGATGGCCGCTAATACACTGTTGGTGAAGTTGTAAAATGGTACAACCTTTCCAAAAATAATTTGGAATTATGCAAATAAAGTAACTAAGATGTCTATACTCTTTGAACCAAAGAATCCATTTTGGGGCTTATACCACAAGAAAGCTATCAGTAAGAAAAAAGTCCTTATATACACAAAAATATTTGTAGCAGCACTTTTTGTTATAGTAATGAATTAGAAACAAAGCAGATATCTATTGACTGGGAAATGGCTAAACAAATTTTGGTATATGAGTATAACGGAATAATATGGTGTAGTAAGAAATTATTTACGTGATAAATAGAGAAGCATGGAAAGATTTATGTGAACTGTTGAGCGAAGTAAGCAGAGCCAAGGAAACAATATATACAACGTCTTCAATAGTGTAAATGGAAAGACCTGCCACATACCAAAAAAAAAAAAAAAAATCAACCCTGATTGTAACAAAAATATAAAGCTCAAGCATGCCTTGAATGAAGAGATTTGATAAATCAACCTCAACCCACTTCTTCATGGAAATGGGAGAGTGAAAGTTACCTTTAATAAGTTTTTGGACTTTTAGTGCATTGATCAATTGTGCTGATTTATTTCCCCTTTAAAAAATACGAAAAAAATGAGATGGTTTTCTGGGAAGGGGAGGGGAAAGAACACTGGAATAACTATGATGTTGTAAGAAACAGAAGACATCAAGAAAATCTTAGAATAATCAATCACAAAGCATTGAGTGCCTACTCTGTGCCAGGCATTATGATAAGTACAGTGGTTACAAAGACAAAGAGAAATAGTGCTGGCCTTTAAAGAGTTTATGTTCTGATGAGAGAGACAAGTGCATCTATCTGTCTATCTGTCTATAATATTTGGGGTGATACTAGAAGTTGGAGGGATCAGGAAAAGCTTCATGTAAAAAGATGCATTTGAGCTAAGTCTTGAATGAAAATAGACATTTTTTTCTTCTGTAGGCCTCAGTTACCTTATTAGTAGAATGAGGGATATACTTAGATAATGTAAGGTCCCTTTCAGCTCTAACAAGTACAATATGGTGAGAGTTGCACTGGATATTAAGTTTAAAAGTCTAGGGATCAAATCCTACTCCTGCTTCTTGATAAAGGCATGAACTTGGGCAAATGACATCTTTTCCCTAGGTCTCAAATCTCTTCTATAAAATGAGGAGTTTCGACTAGATGTCCTCTGAGCTCCTTTGCAGCTCTAAATGTATGATTCTATGTTTAAATAATGTCTAAAGTGTCTTCTCTTCCAGTACAATATTTTAATGATTTTGAAATGCAATGATGGGCAAAAAGAAGTATAATACTTTCCCCCAAATTGTCTGTGTTTACTTATATTTTCTTGGTTCTTAGAAAGTAATAAAAATTCACTTAAGATTCTTATTGTTGAGCACATACGGACTAATTAGTGTTTTGGTAGTAACGGTGCCTCCCTCCTAGCCTTATTGTGAGGATCAAATGAGGAAATAAATGTAGAGCACTTTGTAAACCTTGAAACACTACACAGATATTAGTTATTATTATTGATTATTACTCAATGATTATGATAAGTCAAAATTTATTACTGTGAAATTGAATAAAGTTTAGTCATATGAAGTAAAGTGTGCTTTTAGTGGAAGTTAAATTGAAACAAATTTAGTCTGGTATTTTAAGTGTCACTGTTATTAGCTTGTTCTGCACAAGGGTACTCTCATGTAGACAGAGACACTATTACTGTGCATGTTAGACATAGCTATTTCATGATAATAAAATGTTGCTTTTGTGGGGCTACAAAAATATTTACTGAGTGTATATTTGTGTTCATACTGAACACATACTCAAGGGCTCAGTATTATCATTCATGCTATCTTACTCATTGATCTCCTAAAGCAGTTTTATTACTCATAAAAGAGTAAGAGTAAATAACTTCAACCTTTTTTTTTTCTGAAAACAATCAGGGACAGAGACCAATAAAAGTAATGGTAAAGTGCCTTGTGATGTAAAATGCTACATATAGCATAGTGAGAAATGATCACTGTGACCAGAGTGTTTCTATCATCTTTTGACTACTGCGTGATTTTACTAAATCAAATAAATAAAGGAAAAATTTAACGGAATCAAAAATATTAAAAATTAAACTCTAAAACACTAGGAAAAGGAATTCCTTCCAAGGAAATAGTAAAGTACCCAATACCAACAAATCCTAAGGGAAGATAATAGAAAAAATAATTTTGTTGTTGTTGTTGTTGCTTTGGTGAAAGGAAGATCCAATTTGTGTTGCCGTCTATCACTAGATATTTAACCTATAATATACGATGAGCATAGGATGCCATATTTTAAAAGGTGGAAGGGAAGTCAGTACCCACTTAGTCCAAATCACAAAAGAAATCCCACTATAACATAAGTGGTAAATGACCGTCCAATACAGTTAAAGAGGTTCAGACATTTAAAGCTAGCAGAAACCACTGAGAACATCTAGTTCATTGCCCTCCCCTTCCTCCCTCTCCCCTCTGCTTTTTGTATACTAGGATACTTAAGTCTAGAAATATTAGTTTAAATGTTTACCCAATGTTGCCAAGGTAATAAGTAGTTTAATTTCTTTTTAAGAACTGTCATCACATTTATACGTACAACTCTCTGAAATATGAAGAGGTGAGCATTATCTCCATTTTACAGATAGGAAAAGTAAATCTGCAGAAAGATTCAGTCATGCATTCATCTAACATTTACTGGGAATCTACCATAGTCAGAGAAATATACTAGGTTTTGTGGAAGATACAAAGTTTAGAAAGGTTATAGAACCCACCTTCATAGAGCATACATTCTTTTCTTGGCAAAAATGCAAGAGTGGTTTCCCGTTTCCTTGTCCACCTCATTAAACAGATGAGTAAACTGAGGCAAACAAGGTTAAGTGACTTGCCCTGGCCACACAGCAAATAAGTGTCTGAGGCCAGATTTGAATTCAGAAAGATAAATCTTCTTTACTCCAGGCCTGGTACTCTATGCACTGTACCACTGGCTGTGTCAGCTACAAACATAGATAACTATATAACTTATGTGCCAATGGAGCCTTTAGACCACTGATTCTTAAGCAGAGTTCCATAGATAGATTTTGGGTAATCCATGAATTTGGGTGGGAAAAAATTCATCTTTATTTTCACTAACCTTTGGCTGAAACTCATAAGTTTCTTTAGTTATTTATTAACATTATTCTGAGAAAGGGTCCATACTGCCCAAAGTTTCCATGACACATAAAAAAAGGTTAATGACACTTTCCTTAGGCCATTTTTTAACAGAGAAGGTTCATACTTGGGGACTTCTTTCTTTTTCTCTATAACTTTTTGACATGTCCTACATTTTCCAGTACCTACCAATACATCGCCACCACTCCCAGAGAGTCACCCTTTATAAGAAAGAATAAAAAATAGAAAAAAAATTTAGCAAAATGAACCAACAAATCCACCAAGTTCAACATTATAGTCAGTGTTTTACCTGTTTTATTGCCCACCTCTGCAAAGAAGGAATGGAGGTACATTCCCATATCTCGTTTTTAAGGCCAAGCTTTGTTGTTAAAATTTCACAGCATTCATTTTCACTTTGTTGTCACCATCTTCAGTGCTTTTATAACTATTTCAGTGTATATGGGATATGACTTTATCATTGACTTCGTTATGGATTTTACCAAACAGTAGGATTATTGGGTCAAAGGGAATGGACATTTTAGGCACTTTAGACCAAATTGCTTTTCAGGATGCTTAAACCAATTCTTATCTTCCCCAACAATGTCTTCTTAGTGAGACTATCTTTCTACAACCTTTTCAGCAATGACTATTCCAATCTTTCATCATCTTTATTAATTTGCTGGGTGAGAGAGGAAATCTCAGTTATTTTAACTTACATTTATCATAGTGATTTGGAAAAAAAAATCTTTCACATAGGTGTATGGTGTGTTCAGACAGAACTAGGCCCTTTGGCATGAGAGCTTACTGAACCCTTTTCAGGGCTACTCATCCACCTTTGGTGTCCACCTTTTCACCCAACTCTCAACTGTGGCTCCAAAAAACTGTAGCGTGCCTAGTGGCCATACCCTGTTAAACCATCTTGACAGACAAGCTAAACCAGGTTTAGAGCAACTAACAGGCCTCAAATCCATCAGTGAGTTAGGGGGATGTATACTCCAAGCATGGGAAGACTTCACCCCCAGTGGAAGTAGATAAGACCAATTTGTTCCAATGGCCATGAAGGTGGCTGAAGCAAGCTCTACAGAGCATTTATATCTTGGGCAGGCCTCGAGGATGCCAAGGTCATCCACTGCAACCCAGGCTATTACCAGTCATCTTGACTTTTATTGATGTCTCAGAAAGAGAGGGTGATGCTGGTGACTTCGCATAATTCTGCATAACTTAAATCCAATTAATGTGCAAGTCAAGCCATCACCCATGGTGTCATAGGTCCTCTTCAAAAATAAAAGACAATGAACAACAATAATTTGCATTTTTGGAAACTGTTTGTTCATATCTCTTGGCCACTTATCTGCTAGGGCATGGCTTTTCTTATTTGTGTTTGGTCCTTACATACCTGATGTTATAGCTTTGTCAGAATATTGGATATAAAGTTTTTTCATTCAAACATTTCCCTTCTTATCCTAGTTTATTCATTTTGTTTGTATTAAAACTTCTCTAATTTTATATAATTTAAATGATCTCTTTTATCTTTTGTTATTGTCTTTACATATTGGTTAATTTTTTTTCTTGCAACCATAGCTATGAAAGTTACCTGATCTAATTATCTTCTAATTTTTTAAATCATATGTCCTCCAATATTAAGATCTGCTACCCATATTAAGCTTATCACAGAGCATATAGTATAAAATATTGGTCTAAAACTAAGTTCTACCAGACTGCTTTATAGTTTTCCCAGAAATTTTTGTCAAATACCAATCTATCCAAGTAATTTATGCTCTTGGTTTTATAGAGCCTTGGTTATTTAGTTCAATTATTTCCAATCTAGTGTCATCCACTGATTTATATATTTTTAAATAGTAGCAAATAATTTTGATGATGACTGCTTTATCATATAATTTGAGGTCTGGAATTTCCTTTTCTGGAAGAAATAGTATCATGATTTCTATTATAATAACAACATCAATGTGTCCACCCAAAAATTTCTTCTGTAAACATTAGAATCTAGCACATTTCTCTCTAAGGTTCCCCAGCCCCTCGTAACCACCAGGCCCCCAAAATAATAAACAGAATAGGTTTATTGACAGTATGTAAAGGTTGAGAAGGAAGGAGTACACAACCCCCTTTAGTGAAGGACCAGTTACATACCCTTGCCAATGAATTCAGGTTCTTTTCATGAAATGGTTTGGTTGCAGTTTTACAACTTCACAGTTCCATATATTAGAAAGTTTCCAGCAACATGAATGGAATATCTGATTCAGAACATCTGTATCCCTCCTACCTCTTTCCCAAGTTTCTGGGGTTTTCATACATCTGGTAATTCGCTATACTTCTGTTATTCTTCCATTATACCCATTTTAGAGTCAATCACAAATTTCCATGAATTTTAACCTAACTGAAACACCAACAAATTACCAATTCCATACACTCTTTCACACTTATTCAAGTTCCAACCAGTTGAGTCATTAACCAACTGCTATTTCTTTACAACTCATGAAATAGGTCCCTCTAAACTCAACACTAATACTCTTTATATTCTATTGTCCAGACTCCAAGCTCTATAACTTTCAAAACCTTTAGTCACAAATACATAGGGACTGACTTCCATTCATGCCTACTAGCATCAAAAGACTATCCTGTTTTTCCTTTGCCATCTGGGACAGGAAAAATTAACAACTACAAGTAGTTTCAACACAGGTGTGTCACTAATTTTTTTTTCTTTAGAGCCTATCAACAACACAATTCCTACTGACAGAGAGATTTTCTGATTTAAGATCAACTCTCTTTTTTCTACATTGGGTTGCCTCAATGACACTAGATTAATGAGTCTCACATCCATCTCTGGAAAACCTGTAGAATCTAAAATAACATCTAGACCAAAAATGCATAAACAAAAAAAAAGTATTGGGGGAAGGGTACTTGGTTTCCTTTAAGGTGAAATCACACTTCACAAATCTTCTGAGTTTCTAAATGGGTTGATAATGTTATGGACAAGCAGGGATGAGTGGAAATTGTTTAGGTATTCTAGGAGCCTGGCAAAATTCCACAATGCAGGCTATAAAAACACAGACATCTTATATTAGTGGTGAAAATTTTTATTACAGAAAAAACACTAACTTAAAGGAAAGAAGCATGGATGGCCTAATTGGACTTTTTTGTGGATTGCCAAGTATAAGGATTATAGAAGTTAAAGTATCTTGGGATTGAAGGGACCATGGAGGTTATCTAGTAGAATACCCCTCATTTTACAGATTGGGAGCTGATTCCTCAAAAAGTGAAGGGATTTTCTTAGGGACGGACAGCAGATGACATGACCAGAATTTAAATCCCTATCGTCTAATACCAAACCTAACAGCAGCTCTTCTTGATGTGCTGGGATTAGTTTTAACTAATATTCTAATGAATCATTTGGAAGAGTGCGTGAAAATTGAACTGAAATCTCTAAATTTACAGATGGTACTGTTCTTTGAAGTTGTTTTTTTTTCCTCTGTATCCTCAGCACAAATTCTACCTTCTATAATAGGCCTCTTCGTATCCCTCCACCCCACCCCAGTATCTTCTCTTTATTAGAGATCACATTCTTTCATTTATATTATATATCTTGTTCATACTTAGTTATTTGGATACTATCTTCTCCATTGGATTAGATTAGAATTAGACTAGATTGCAGGGACTATTTTTTTTTTATTTTTCTGTGTCCCCAGTGCTTAGCAGAGCACCTGTCATATAGAAAATGCCTAATAAATGCTTTTTGACTGACACAACACCTAGCACAGTGACTACCTGTCACATAGTAGGTGCTATCTAGATATCTAATAGTAGTTTAAGAGATCTTCAGTCTATCTCAATATGTTTCTTGATTGATGAAATGCTCAGATAACAATGATAAACATCAGGAATAGCTCAGAGAATTGTGTGCATGGTTACAGAAGTCTAAGAATCTTGTCATGGGCAAGTAGCAAGTAATGTTTTTAGACACAAAATTTTTAAATGAGCTATTTATGGAAACCCTGAAATGGATGGTAAAATCACTGGTAAATGATGATGATGATGGTGATGGTTACCACCAGTGATCATCATCATCATCATCATCATTTATATATCACTTGAAGTTTTTTTTTCCAACGTGTTTTATGTGTATTTCATTTGATACTAGCATCATCCCTGCAAGGTAGGGACCACAAGATGGGTATCCCCTGAATATGGTACAAATTGCAAAATTATCACTACCTGTTTAGTTACTTTCTCTCTCATGATCTCATTTTCCTCTTCTAAAAAATGGGACTACACTTATTGAACTTTTTAAGTCATTCCAACTCCATGATCCTGAAAAGATCCTATAATTCTTGATCTTTTGCATAAAGAAAAGGTTTCCAATTGCTTTCTGAAGACTTGCTTCAAGCACAAAGCAACCACGTCCTTTAGTGCTCTATAAAGGACCAAAAGAAGGTGAGAAATTATCCTGAATACCTGGAAAAGAATGCACACACAATTGTTTCTGCTTTAAAAGTTTTTTTTTTAAGTTAAATGGCTCTTGTTTTATGACCATTATTTTGGCATAGATTTCAGGAGCTGGTGATTTCTTTCAAAAACTGCATTTTCTCTAATTACTTTTCTACTTATTCTAACCAGTGTGTAAGTTTCTGCCAAGATTTTAAAAACACTTTGAAAATATTCTCTTTTCTCTTTCCATAAGACATTTTCACAAGGACATTCTTTGACCAGAACATCAGTAGATGAAACTTTGGAAAGAGGGAGTCCAGCCAACTTGGCATGGACTCTCACTAAAACTGCTGTTTTGCATAAAGAGAAGAAATATGTAGGAAGTATCCACCAGAGCAGCCGCAGCAGGGAAGTGGCGATATTTCTTAGTGCAAAAAAAATGGCAAACACAAAATTATCTTCAAGGCATATGGATATTCTAAATGCCAGTTAAAGAAATGCTGGCTTAAAGCCTCCTAGCATGGGATCTTTTCAAGAATTTTAATACAGAGAAAGAGACTAGCACTAATCCACTCAAACTCTATTTTACTCCAATGATATACAACTTTTCCTGGCTCCTGTGATCTACCTCTGTATGCATAATTACTGTCATGTAAATTTTTTTAAATAAACCAACACATAGAAACTGAGGAACTTAACAAAATGTTTAAACGTGCTGTCTGAGAAACAAAATACTTTCTAGTACTCATTTATATAAATTTGAGTATACTCCAGGACTCCAATGGATCTGTGATTTTCTCTATTTGAGTTTTCCCTTTAATACTGTTTCTTGCATCCCCCCCCCCCAAGGCCTTCCAATCCCATCTGACTTTCATCCAGGTCCTTCCAGAAGTTCACCACGTGGATTCATGCCTTTCAACATTCAGATATTTCTTTGACAATATCCTTTAAAATACATCTCATTATTTACTTGTCTATAATGTATTGCAGACTGCTTACATCCACCATGAGCTTTTCCTTCAATTTTTCAGAGACTCCAGCGTTACTGCTCTTCAGTTTCAATGGAACAACGTTAAGGTTGAAAAAAAGATGGACTTTTGTTTGAGAGAAGCTCAGGGTCATTAATATTTATTGAAAATTAACAGTAAAAAAATCTCTAGTTAGGAACTTCTACCCAGGAATACTGGTCTTTACCAAGGGATTGTTGGTCTCCACTATACCTGAGCTTAGATTGAATATTTAAAGTCCTGGAAAATAATTGGCAGACTTCTATGTTTCCATTGTTGTGACAAATACACATTTATACATGTTGTCTATATCTGCCAGAAGAAAGCAAGCCTCCTGTGAATTTTTTTTCTTGCATGATGCTGTCATAGCATGCCAGCTCCCTCAAAATGTTACTGCTTAATTCTTCAAAAGGCTGCACAGGGTGCAGAAGAAAGGGAGAGGCAGAATGGGGTAAATTATTTTACATGTAAAGGCACAAAAAACCTATTACAGTGGAGGGAAAGATGGGAGGGTAGGCAATGGGCATTGCTTGAAACTTACTCTCATCAGTATTGGCTCAAAAAAGGAATATATATACAATCAGTTGAATATAGAAATCTATCTTACCCAACAAGAAAGTAGGAAGGGAAGAAATCAAGTAG
Organism: Vombatus ursinus; assembly: GCF_900497805.2. Classification (NCBI taxonomy): domain Eukaryota; kingdom Metazoa; phylum Chordata; class Mammalia; order Diprotodontia; family Vombatidae; genus Vombatus; species Vombatus ursinus. The sequence continues at coordinate 16,307,883 of NW_020954580.1, read as the reverse complement.
AGGTTGGGGGGGACTGACAGGAGAGAGGGCAGATCAGGGGAAGTGGCAGATAGAAGCAAAACACTAGTGAGGAGAGAAAGGGTTAAAGGAGAGAGAAGACAAACAGGAAGAATAGGGCGGAGGGAAATAAAACAGGTAGTGATCATAACTGTGAATGTGAATGGGATGAACTCTCCGATAAAATGGAAGTGGATACCATAGTGGATCAAAAACTAGAATCAAGAAACACACCTGAAGCAGAGAGACACACACACAGAGTAAAGATAAGGGCCTGGAGCAGAATCTATTATGCCTCAGCTGATCTCAGAAAAAGTAAAAGCAAAAATAGACCTAATTAGAAGAGATAAGGAAGGAAATTACATCTTGCTGAAAGGAACCATAGACAATGAAGTCATATCAATACTAAACATATTTGCATCAAGAGGTATAGCATCCAAATTCTTAAAAGAGAAGTTAAGTGAGTCACAGGTTCATGACCATATAAGATAGAGAGCATTACAAGATGTAAAATAGATAATTTTGATCATATTAAAATAAAAGTCTTTTGCACAAACAAAACCAACATAACCAAGATTAGGAGGAAAGCAGGAAGCTGGGAAAAAATCTTTACAAATGTCTGTGATTAAGGCCTCATTTCTCAAATATATAAAGAACAGAGTCAAATATGTAAGAATACAAGTCATTCCCCAATTGATAAATGATTAAAGGATATGAACAGGCAGTTTTTAGACAAAGAAATCAAAGTTATCTAGAGAAATATGTACTGTAAATCGCTATTGATCAGTGATGTGGAAATTAAATAATTCTGAAGTACCACCTTACACCTTTAGTTGGTTAATATACCAAAAAAATGAAAATGTTGGATGTTGGAAGGGAAATGGGAAAACTGGGACACTACTGCACTGTTGGTGGAGTTGTGAACTGATCCAACCATTCTGGATAGCAATTTGGAACTATGCCCAAAGGGCAACCAAACTGTGAGTACCCTTTGATCCAGAAATACCACTACTAGGTCTGTATCCCAAAGATATCATGAAAAATATCCCCATGAAAAAGGGAAAAGGACCTATATGTACAAATATATTTATAAAAGCCCTTTTTGTGGAGGCAAAATATTGGAAATTGGGGGGATGCCCATCAATTGGGAAATGACTGAACAAGCTGTGGTATGTGAATGTAGTGGAATACTATTTTGCAACAAAAAATGATGAACAGGCAGATTTCAGAAAAACCTGGAAAGACATGTATGAAATGATGCAAAGTGAAATGAGCAAAACTAGGGAAAACATTATTCTCAGTGTTAGCCACATTGTGTGATAATCAACTATGAATGACTCAACTCTTCTCAGCAACACAATGATGCAAGATAAGTAAAAAGGACTCACAAAGAAAAATGCTATCCACATCCAGATAAAGAACTAATGTACTCTGCATGCAGATTGAAGCGTACTTTTTTCATTTTCTTTATTCTTTTTTGTGTTTTTTTCCCTATTCATCTGTTTCTTCTTTCACAACCATGACTAATATGGAAACATGTTTTACATGATAGCATATGTATATAAACTATATCAAATTGCCTACTATTTTAGGAAAAGGGGAGGGGAGAGAGGGAGGGAGGGAGAAAAAATTGGAACTCAAAATCTTGTAAAAATGAATACTAAAATTGTCTTGCATGTAATTGGGAAAAAAATACTATTTGAAAAAATAAACCAAAAAGTGGGTTGTCAAGAGCTATAGTTTTGAGTGGATATGGACTGATGCAGAATATTTTGATCCTGAGTAGTTTTTCTGTGGTTATCATGTATGAGAGGAGGCTGCTTCACACAATTCATGGAGAAATAGAGACCAGAGAAGTCAAAGATTATTCAAGAAAGAAAAGATTTTAAAGATTATGTACTCCAATATGCTTATTTTATAGATGTCTCTATAGATGTCTAGATGTCTCATTGAGATAAATGTCTCACTCATTAGAATGTGAGCTCCTTGTGAGTAGGGCTTGTTTCATTATTTGAACCAGTATCCCCGGCACCTAACATAGTGCCTACCATGTAATAGGTGCTTAACAAATACTTGTTGTTTGATTTATTAATTGATTATGTAATTTGTGATTCAAATAAAATGACCTGCCCAAGTTCACATAGAAAACAAGCCTTAGAGACAGGAATCTAAGGGTACTGATTACCAGTCTAGGACATTTTCTACTATATCACACTCCCATCTCACAACCAATATTTTCCATTCCAGTTCAGATATCTCTTTTTGAACAAGATAAGTAATCAAAATAATGGCATGAGTTGGATAGGGAAACCACTGTTTTCTTGCTTGTGGGTTTTCCTTTCAGATAGGATCTTTCTAGGAAGAAGTGGAGAAATTCAGTCTTGTCACATCAGCACCTATAGCAGAAGGGGATAGCTATTCTGATGACTCAGAATTTTAATTTTAATTCATTAAAAAGTAAAGCTATGATCTTTCATGGTTGACTTTAATGCATCCTGTGATGCTAAGCAATGGAGTCAGGAACATGGGCAGGGGAATCAGGAACAGGAGACTAGACAAGCAATTAAACCATAAGGGAAAACAACTAATGTTTTCAGAAAAAGTATTTAGAAAGCTGATTGTGTTGAATTTATTAAAAAAATAAAAATAAGCTATACATAATGGAAATTCCTGTTTTCATGTAAAATCCTCTTTCTCTTCTTATGAAGCCACTGGAGTTTGTTGAGTAAAGGAGTAACATTTGATTAAGAAAAGCACTTTAGTGATTGTATGGGGAGAGAACAGAGGCAGGGAGATCAATTAGGGGGCTATTACAGTAATCCAGGTGAGAGTGGCTATGTGACTAGAGGAAAGTGTTCAGATATGAGAGTTGTGAAGGTAATAGCAAAAACTGACAACTGATTTAATGTGTGGGGTGAGGAAGAGCTAATAATTGAAGGTACTCAGGTTTTATACTTGAAAGACTAGAAAAAATAATATCTTTGAAAAATTAGGAAAGTTTGGAAGGGTATACCAAAAGGATACAAGGCTGGCCCTCATTTAATGGTAACGCTGAAACTATAGAACATGATCTACGAAATTCTGGAAAGGTACCATGGGAATATTTTTTAGCTAATGTAATTCCCGTATTGTGACAGATAATGTCTTATTGGATTTTAGGTTAATCTTAAAAATGAAGAAAACCTAATCAATATTGAAATGACTCTCATTGAGGAACATCCAAAGGACAGACACTATTAAACATTCCCTAGATATTGCTTCAAATGCCCTTCACTTTCTAGGCCAAATTTAAATACATTGTCTGCCTACCGGGTCTTTCTGGTTGCTAGGGGAAAAGACTTTTGATGTGAATTTCAGAGAGACATTAGACTGTAAAGATGTTGTTAACTTTTACTTTTATACTGTGGATATTTTCTATGAATCCTGGGATTTGAATGGGTTATTTCAGACTATGTGTTATATTCCATTATCTACTTTCCCCTATGACATCTGACTAATCGTTAGACATTAGTCATCATTGCTGCCTGTACATCTATTGTCAATATGTTAAACACTCAATAACTGAGTTCTCTTTTGCCTAACCAGCTGCACAAAGAGGAAAACAAGTCAGATTGAATGGTTTCAGTAGATTTAGGGAACCTCCTTCATATAGCAGCACACTTCTCCAAATCATTAATACTAATTATAAAAGTAATCAGATTCTCTCCCCACCCCTCCCCCTATTCTCAACTCCTTGAAAGTTACTACTGACTGTAGAGATGGCCAAGGGCTACCCAATGAAGGAATTTCTGAAATTGAAATCATAAGAATAGTATCCCTGGGTTACCAACACTTATATTAAACAGAGGTGAAGGTTTAAAGGGAGAGCTTCAAAGTTAACTATTCAGGCATTTGCAGCTGAAAAATATGTGAGTAAAAAACTAACTTAAACACTTTAAATACTTAGGGAGCATTTCTCTTTGACTAATATTGCCTCTATGAATTCCCCATCTGTGAATTCCCAGAAAACACAGCTCAACACAAAATGTATCTGATTGCCTAAGGTATCCTGCTTCCAAAGTTTGCAATGCCTGATGTGAGGGGGCTGATTGGTTATTTATGTACAAATTGTCTTTCATGTTGCATTTGATGTTTGGATTATTCACAAATATTTTTGAGGTCAGGAAAAGAAGGGTAATGCCCTATTAACTCTGGAAACCCTGGCATTATGAGAATTTACCCAAACAGTTTAATTTTGCATTAGAAAAGTCATTAGGTACACTAAGACACATGTCTTTTAGGTTGCCTGATTTGGAAAAATGCAGTATTTTAAAATGGTTTTTCATATCTAGAGAACCTCAGAATTGGAAAGAACATCAGAGGTCATTTAGTCCAACCTGTATCTGAACCAGGAATCACCTGTACAACATATACCACAAGTGATCATCTAGTCTCCACTTGAATATTTCAAGTAACTGGGATTCCACTACCTCTCAAAGCAACCAGTTTTACCTTTGTATAGCTTTAATTGAGTACTAGTCTTACTTTCTCTGCTATTTTGTAAGGCAGAGCCATAAAAAGAACTTTTAGTGCCCAAGACAAGGAGCATGAGATAGGTCCTCAAATCAACTTTATAATTTATGATGTGAAAATAAAATGAGGAATTAAGGCAAAAACAGAAAAGGGAATTAATTACTTCGATGGCTTCCAGATATTCATTATTAACTGTGTGCCATCTGGTAGATTTCCATTTTAACTAGTTTTTCTTGTTGACTAGGTGCTAACCTCACTTGTTAAATTTTGCATCCTCCGTATTTTGGTTCCCTGGGGGGAAATCTCTAGTTGCCCTCTCTTGTCACAGTTTTGCTATAATATTAGTAATGATAATTCCTTACTCATCTTTGTCCCTCATCCAGTCCCTGCCCTGCACTTAGCAAAGGGCTCTGTAAATAGGAGGTGCTCAATAATTATTTGTTAATAGAATTCTTTTTTTTTTTGGTAAGGCAATTGGGGTTAAGTACTTGCCCAAGGTCACACAGCTAGTACGTGTCAAGTGTTTGGTCTGAGGCCAGATTTGAACTCAGGTCCTCCTGACTTCAGGGCCAGTGCTCTATCCACTGTGCCACCTAGCTGCCCCTTAAGTGAATTCTTGAAGGAATGACAGAAAACATATTCTCCACTCTCCCACTTCAGAAACCTAAAACCTCTGATGCATTTAAAGATCATAAGTGAATACGATAATTGCAATTGTTACAAGTCATCAAATCAACCTTTTCTGTACCCTGAGAAAATCCCAAAAAAAAGCCATTCGCTTTCAGCTTTAGAGATATTTGCAACAGTCTTCTAAGCTGGCAGTGTCACAGTCACATAGGAGAACCCTAGCATGAATATCGAATTAGAAAACCACAAAATAATATTATTTATGTTGCATTGTATTCTTATTTATTTTGTTAGATGTCTCTCAATTACATTTTAATCTGGTTCAGACATATTCATTGATACCTCTGCAAATCTAAACCATACAAAGGGTTCATTGTGAGTGAAATTTGTGTGACTAGTGATGTAGCTAGAATCCAAAGGCTTGACATGTTGGAGAAATGTTGAAATGGAAAATGGTTTTGAAATTGGGTGTTTGTACATTTGTTAGTTTGAAGACAATGGTTGAAATCTACACAAACAAATATTCCTCTTTACATTCTCTTTTATTTTCCTGTTTTTGGTTTTTTTTTGTTTTTACCATCTGATGCAGTATTCCTATAAATGGGAAAAAGGAAGATAACTCTTCACCTTTAGGCTTAACTTAATACTCTGAATATTCAAGAAGAAAACAATTCCAGAGTTGAAAAAAAATTAAAAACTGTGTGATGGGACAATTCTAATGCGACAGTAAGATATGCAGTACAATTTCCTGGAAATATATTCAAATCTAAAAGGAAAACATTAACTTTCCAGAAATACATCTAGTTATAAGAATAATTGTTTTCCTCTTCTTTAAAAACTTCAGATATATTTATTCTTTGATCTCAAAGTGACTACAGTTTGGGAAAGTTCATTGAGGTGTTAAAAGAATGTGAGCATTCATTTCAAAAGCTGCAAAACTGAGTCATTAAAATAAGCATATATCACCTTTGATCTCTCCATTTTCCCATATTGACCCTGAATCTTTATTCATTAAATAAAACAGGTATGAAGGATTTTCCTTCTAGGAAAGCACTGTCTCTTCACAATATTAGCGTTCTACATTAAATGTTATACAATACAACAATCATTTTTAATTATCTACTTTGAGTGAGGCACTTTATTAGGAACTAGAAATACAAAGGCAAAATGAAAGAAAACCAGTCTCTGACCTCAAGAAATTCACATTCTTGAGTAAAAGGAGCTAGAATTCATTATACTCATTCCAGATGAAAGTCCCCAAGCAGCATCACTGCTCATTCTTTCCAAAGAGCACATATTTAATATTTTGTTTGCCTTTGGAAGTCATCAGGTACAGTAGTTTTCTCCTGTAATGTGCTCATTAATGGAGGGTGATGAGTTTAGCCAGCTACTTTGCCAGCTAATCTTGCTTGCTTTGGGAAAATACCAGAAAGCAATAGGGTATTTTTGAAATTCTCCAAAAAATTTGCAGTAATTGACTCCTACTTGAATTACATTTTAGCAACATTATAGTTCTTATGTCCACTGGCAGAATGAGTAATGGAGTGGCTAACTCACATCAAGTAGAGGCATGAGACATTTGATTCTATCCTCCCTTGGCCTTGCAACCCTTTCTGTCTATTGAGATGGATATACATAACCAAATGCTCTTTGCAAGGGGTGTGTGTGTGTGTGTGTGTGTGTGTGTGTGTGTGTGTATGTGTTTCCTTAATAGGTAGAATTTTTTGTGTGTAAGACTAAGTATATGGAGTAGTGGGAGGGAGTTGCAACTTTTAGCATAATAAAAATACCATACGTGTATGTATGTATGTGTATGTGTATATATACCCACATATTATATATAAATATATATATACATATACACATACACACACACACACACACATATATATATATGTTTTAAAGGAAATTTTAATTTACCATATTTAATCTTGTGAAACTGGATACCTTGATTTACTTGAGCACCCCAATTATCCAGGTAACTAGAAGAACTGTATGAGAACTGGTTGTATTGGTATGACATACCTATAATCCTTTGTGGTGACCTAGAGTAAACCTACCTGGATGTGCAGAAAATCAGCAACTCTGAAGCCAATTAAACTCATAGCAGCTTTGTAGCAGACCCTGAGCTATTTGGTTGTTTATGTACGCTCAAGAGACATCCTCATCTGCAGAGATTCCCTGTTTTACAACCCTTCCTTATTGTTTGTGCTCAAGCCTTGAACTGTCAGCCTGATTTGTGTATCAAAGGGCTACATATCTGACACCTAGAATTCCTTACTCCCCTTCCTTGGGAACAGGGACTATTTCCCATCTTTCTCCCCAAATTCCCTGCCTCCTTTGTTTTGAAAGTACAAATATCTCAGATTTCCCAACTGGGCCTTAAACATCTCAGAAGAGACATTGTTCCAGCTTGCAAGCTTTTCATTCTCAGGCAATAAAATACATTTGTAATCTGTATAAACTGTGATCGCTTCTGGTTCATTCCAGCTCCCCCTTTTTGGATCTAGGGTTTCTTCCATTTAACAGTTCACAGGGTTTTTTTAATACTCTCAAAGAGTATTTAAATAATGCTTATTAATTTTTATAATAGCTTTTTGTATAAGTTATTTCTTCTTTCTATAAATGTAAATACTTAAGCACAGAGGGGTCAAAGTGACCACTATCCTGGAAAGGAATTACATACATACAAACACATAGTGATGTAATAAACCTCGAAGCCCTACATAAAAACTAGTTATTTTAATTGTTGTTCTTTTTATTGTTGTAGCTGTTTTTGTTGTTTGGAATGAGTGTTACAATAGTGAATGTGACAAAATTCAATTGCTAGGACAAAGCGTCTGGAAATTCTTAATTTACAGATCAGTGGTCTTCTGATTAGGTCAGAATTTCTTAACCTAGGATACACAAACTTTAAAGATATATTTTGATAACTATTTTAGTAGTATTCTTTGGTAATCCTATGATTTTATACATTTAAAAATGTTTTTTTCTGAGAAGGGGTCCATCTGGCTTCACCAGATTGCCAATGAGATCCATGGTACAGAAAAGGTTAAAAAACCTTGCATTTACTTCTAGCATTTAATCCATCTCTGTGCTTCCAAGTAGGACACTGCTCAGAAGTTCTAGAGAGATAATAAATGCCCATTGATTCATTAACTTATAGAAAAATAGTTGCCTGTCATAGCCAAACTTTTATGGGGCAGGGACCTACACAGCTTGCTTGCTTTTCATACACCTGTTTCAATATCTCTTAACTCCAGAATCTCATCATCCCGAAAGATCATATCAACCTTGAAGTTCACACCTAGTTAGTACCTCCATGCTCATGGGGCCACTCCTTTCTCCTGGTTGGAGAGGGTAGAGGATGGACACCAGAGAGCTCCTCCCATGTCCTCCATTTAAGGAAGGGGCAGAGAATGCCATCTCATGATTTCCCACCAGCTACACTTCTGGGCTTCATCATGCCCCTGTAGCAGATGACCTTCCCCTCATAGCCCTGTCTTTCAGTTTCTTTTTATGCCTCTTCCCATTAGATTTTTAACTTCCCTAGGCTACCACTTAAGTGGATAGTATACTGATTTTCTAAAACATAGTAATGATAAGGCTTTTGCCTTCAAGGAATTGATTATTGAGTAAGGAAAAGAAAGCATATAAAAGATTTCTAGGAAAGCAAGGTTTTTGACCAGCATCTAAAAGGATGAAATTTATTCATGTTGCACCAAAAGGGGCTATTTAATTCATTAAAAAATCATAAACGAAAGAGTTTCTACAGTCTTCTTGGAAGACTCTCTACAGTGTTTAATAATCCTGAAAGTCAGGGAGTCTTTCAATATATTTATGCCCCATGTGATGCAATTAAAACATGTTTCTCTAAGCTATGTGGCAAAAGAGAATAATTGACCAATCATTTGAAAACATGAAATTGTTCTGAGAAGCAGTTATAGGGTGGATGACTCATGGCATTTGAAGCAAGTTGATGAGTTTTGATTGAGAGGATGGTGCAATGGATTTCAGTCGCTTCAACAGAAAACCATAACAACTCAAATAAGGTCATTGTCATCTCCTTAGTTTTCACTATGTTTCTGGCACTTCCATTTATAGTGCTTTAAACCTGGTTGATCCAGCTATTTGATGTAAGTAGTTCTAGACTGATTATCTTGATGAAGAAGAGGGAGTATCAGTAATTTAATTCGGTGTTTCATAATGTTCTCAGCACCAGAAACTTGACTACTTGATGATGGAGATTTTTCAGGCGCAGCAACTCTTAAAGGCCAATTCCTTAGGCACTGAGGGGTTGGGATCCAAAGAGCAAGCCCCCATCCCTAAGAAATTATGTATCTTTGAAGTATTGACTTAAGCAATATATGTTACAACCATCCATTAAAAATTATTTGGGACTTGAGGAATTGCCCTCTAGTTCTGTTTTAGTGACATCTGCCTTTAATGTGTCTGTTTTATATATTTTATCTAATGTGTCTAAGAATGCAGTTATGAAATGTCTTTAAATATGAAGATTTCAAAGGAAATTTGAAAGTCGTTGTTTAGCAAAGAAAAGGGAAACACTTCAGCTGGCTCACACAATAGGCTTTCTGGTGCTCAATCTAATGAGCCAGGCCACTTTTAAAGGGCTGCCAGGGCCATGTGCAAAACTTCCAGCCTCTTTTTCTTCAATAGTAATAATACTAATAGCAAATATGAAAAGGTATTATAAGTGTGCTCTGCACAAAGTGCCCCATGTATATTCATTTGTAGGCTGCCACCTGCATGGAAATGCATAGCAGTGATCTAGGAGGAATAGTCATAATATCAAAATTTATATAAGGCCAATTTTTTCTTCTAAAAATGAAGTCACTTTTGCAAATCTTGAGTTCTTGTTAAATGGGGTTATCTGAGGGAATTATTACCTTAGAAACGAGTTTCTTGCACACATGCCCTATTATTTACAAAGTTTGGTGCATCATCCAGCCAAAAGCATTTGAGCCTGTGGACAAAAAGCTGCCTAGGATGGCAGGGGATTGAAAGGTGCTGAATGGAAATGGAAGGGAAGAATTTACCCTTTTCAAAGTCTTCAGAGACAATGGCCTAAAAAGACATTCAGTGGGTGGGTGGACCAAGTAAAGATATAACAAGAAGCTGCAAACCACCTAATGATGTCTTTTGGTTAGCACTTTCACATCATTTATTTTAAAATATACATTTGATTCTGGATAGGTTATGGCTTGAAGTTTAATATAAGAAGAGGAAATTTTAAAACAAGAATTTTTAATCCCCCTCTTTTTTTTTTTTTTAGAGAGAGACAGGACTAGTAAGGGAATAAAAGGAAAACGTATTTAGATGTAAGAAGAACAATGTTTTATGTTGGAACAGTTTGTTAAATAAAAAACAGAAACTCTAAATACAGACATAACATTGGAAACATGCTTGCTGATTCTTTTCATGTGTATATACTGTAATTAGCCTTACCTCATTGTACTCTAGCTATCAAATAAGGTGCCCTTAAGGGAACCCTCTTCTATAACTTGAAGTTCACAGCAAGCAGGGCAACTTTGGGAATCATGATTCTTGTCAACCAGCATTTACTACATCCCTATTCCATGCATTGTAATAGAATCTCCTCTGAGGTCGCTCTCTGAAGCCTTAATGTCATATGGAATTTCTTCTGTGTCATAACAGCTATATTAGCAGAGAACAACTTCCAAATGGGGCTACAAATTGTAAATGTTTCAAGTACAGGGCAACCAATGGTCTTTTGCCTGAGGATTTCTCTAAATTCACATATGTTCCTTACCAAGTTGGCTTCAGCAACTTTCTAAGACAGATCACCAAGTCATAGCAAGCCAGTCAATAAATGTTAATTAAATGCCTACTATGTGCCAGGCAACATGCTAAGCACTGGGAGTACCAAGAAATGTAAAAGACAGAACATACTTTCAAGGAGGAGACAGCATGCAAATTATTGTGTACAAGCAAGCTAAATCCAGGATAAATTAGAGATGTCATGATCTGAATCTACAAAAGAAAGTCTCAACTCTGACAAAATCCCAGACGCTTGTTAGCAACTGAGGCCATGACACAGACTTTAAGACCTTATGATAGTTTTTTTTTTTTTTTTTTTTTTTAACGAACAAGGCTGGCTCTTTGTCTTATCTCTTCCGGCCCTGTATAATGTGTCTCAAGAATGTGGCATGACCAGATTTGGCTTAGAATAGAACCAATGCAATTTTCTCCCTCAGTCTTGAGTAGCAGACGGGAAGAAAGACAGAAATAGTTGATCTTCAAGACAGAAAGGATTTCTTCTCAAGGTTAGGGAACCTACAGCCTTGAGGCCACATGTGGCCCTCTAGGTCCTCAGGTGTGGCCCTTTGACTGAATCCAAACTCACCTTAATTAAAAAGATTTGTTCTGTGAAGTTTGGGTTCAGTCAAGGGTCACACCTGAGGACCTAGAGGGCCACATGTGGCCTTGAGGCTAAAGGTTCCCCACTCCTATGGTGTTTTGAGACCAGAAGCTAGCAAGTAAGACAATGACCTTGCAAATGAATGAACAGCCAAGGATTCATCTGATGCAGGATTATAAGCTTTTGAGACACATAGAGTTAAAAATGATGTATATTGTTCCTTCACTGATATAATAGACTTAACTGAGAAGAAGATTTCAAATCACAGCTCGATTCTTTCTCTTTGTGGATAAAAGTAGCTTTGTGGTCATGAATTGGGCACTGAAGAAGCCTTTAGAGAGTCTGAAGGTTCATCTTCCATTTCTTCTGTTTATTTCCCTCTTGTGGCTTTTTCTCTGTCTTCTTCTAGCCAGCAGTCTAGATTATACTGTTCTCTTTCTTTCTCTCTCCCTCTTAGTGTAAGGAGGATGTAAAGATCTCTCGCTGCCTGTATGTGGTTTAGAGATTTGGGGCTTGGAGTCTGAGCATGGGAAGAATTGTAAAATGTAAATCTGTATGTACATGGGTAGACTTTTAGGGTTTCAGATTAGAAAGTAAATTTCCCATCCATGCATGTTATATTTATATGTAATCTTTGTATCAGAGCCTCCTTCCTGATATGAAGGGCTTTAATATACTTTGTAGGATTTTTTATTTCTCTGGCTCATTGCCCCCCTCAAAACAAATAAAGAACTTCAAGAATTTCAAGGAGGAGGAGATGATGATGATGATGAAGATGAAGATGATGACCCAATATAGAACCTTAAGAAATACAGATAGGGGACATGACATGGATGATAAACCAATAAAAAACAAAAACTGAGAAAGCATTGTCAGACAGGTAGGACGAGAAAGAGGAGAGAGTGGTGATATGAAAATGTGGAGAGGAAGCCAGGAAAGAGTCATTAACAGTGTAAAATGAACTAGATAGGTCAAGAAGGATTAGAACTAAGAAAAGACTATCAGAATGTGGAAATCCTTAAATGCAACTGAGTTCTTCATATCTTCCTAAGGGGAGAATATTGTAGTTGATAGAAATCCAGATTTGAAATCATGTACACCTGAGTTTGAATACTGCCTCTCCTATTTACTAGCTTTATGACCCTGGGCAAACCACTTAATCTTTAAACTTCATTTCAGTTTCCTCATCTGCAAAGTGGAGATAGTAATAGCACTTCTTTCATAAGGCTGTTTTGAGGATCAAGTAAAATATGTGTGTTCAGCACATCTTAAAGTTTTATAGAAATATTAGCTAGGTAGCACAGTGGAAAGAGTGCTAGACCAGGAGTCAGGAAAAGATGATTTACAATCCTGCTTAAATCACTTACTAGGTATGAGACCCTGGCCAAGTCACTTAACCTCTCTCTCCTAGGTTCAATTTCCTCATCTGTAAAAGGGCAATAATAAAAACATCTACCTCAGAGGGTTGTTGTGAGGATCAAATTAATTTATGTATAGAAAACACTTTGCAAACATTATAGGCTTATATAAATGCTAGCTTTAGTATTATGTTATTAGAAAACCTAACCCAAGAGTTACACTACTAATGTAATACTAAGGTCAACATTAAGTCTCCCCTCAAGTCCTTCTGAGTCAACATCTTAGAGTCTTCATATGCTGGTATTATGTACCATGTATAAGAATATGACTGTGGATAGTCGGGGGGGAAAGGAAATATTCTAGCCCAAAGAGGGTTAGGAAGAAGAGAGTCACTGAGAAGGGAAACATCATTATGTGGTTAGAAGACAGCAAAGAGCACAACATGAGATATTATGCTTCTAGAGATCTAAGGATGGTTATCACAAATGAATTTGATGCTCAAGTCAAGCAGAAAATGAGGATTGCTTTCTACATCACCTTTCCAAAGTTAGGCAACCATCTCCAATTTGATTTTTCCATCTGTAAAAGGAAAATCCCTCTAATCTCCCTCTTTTTTGTCATTGGCATTACTGTGAAGATGAAGGAAACAATATTTAAAAATCCATTGTTACAAGCATACAAAATCCTATGGTGTGTGCTACCATTTTTCATCTTTGAAGCTTTGAAAAGGCTCAGCTTTGAAAAAAACTGCAAACTAAGGTAATGAGTCAGAATGATAAGAAACCAAACAAAGCCCAGATGTTTTTTTGCTGTTCTTTGTATATGGAAATAGTCTTGTTTATTGTTAAGTTCACAAAAATATTTTAAAATACTATAGACAGCACTTTAATTGTCACCTGCTTCAACCCTGTACCACTTCCAGATCTCCATGTCCATGATCAACCTTCACTCCCCCACCTTAATTTTTTTTACGTTTTTTGTTCAGTTTCAGTCATGTCCAACTCTTCGTGACCCCATTTGGGATTTTCTTGACAAGGATACTGAAGTAGTTTGCCATTTCTTTCTCCAGATCATTTTACAGATAAGGAAACTGAGGCTAACAAGATTAAGTGACTTGCCCAGAGTCACACAATTAGTAAGCGTTTAAGGCTGGATTTAAACTCAAATCCTCCTGACTCCAGGGCCAACACTGTAACCATCATGTCACCTGGCTACCCCTTTTTATTTTGGTCCTCACCTGTTATTTTGCCAATATAGAGAAGCACTAGGGTGGAAGCTCCCTCCACAAATGTAAGCCAACAACATTAGTGCAATTCATAGTCCTGGGTAGTTGCTCAGGGCAATAAGAGAGTAAAATGATTTGTCATCCAAGTAGACAAGCATTTATTAAGTACCTATTATGTTCCAGGCACTTTGCTAAGCTGGGGATGCACAGAAGAGCAGCCTGTTCTCAAGAAGCTCATAGTTTAACTGGGGGAGACAACATGCAAAAAACTATGTACAAACAAGTTATATGATGATCTCAGAAGGAAAAAAAAAGGTAAGGTTAAGGGGGACCAGGAAAGGCTTCTTAGAGAAGGTGGGACTTCAGCTAAGATTTGAAGAAAGCAGTTAGTGTGTGTTGGCAGGACTTGAACTCAAGTCTTCCCTGTTCTAAGGTCAGTCCTCTATCTCCTCTACTATGTTGCCTTTCATATAACACTGTGTAACTCTCTACCATGCTTAATAGGGCAGCTTGGTAGCACAGTGGGTAGAGTGCCAGGCTTGGAGTCAGGAAGACTTCTCTTTGTGAGTTCAAATCTGGCTTCAAACTCTCACTGTGTGATCCTGGGCAAGTCATTTAACTCTCTTTGCTTCAGTTTTTTCATCTGTAAAATGAACTGGAGGAGGAAATGGCAAACCACTCTAGTATTTTTGCCCAGAAAACCCCAAATGAGGTCCTGAAGAGTCAGGCATGACTGAAAAATGACTGAAAAACAACATTATGCTTGTCACATCACATGAACTATTACAATCATCCATGTTTGTGTCTTAACCCTTAATATACTGTAAGTTCTAAATTTTCCATCTTCCTCAATAACTAGCACAATGTTCTGCACACTATAATTTCTTTTTTTTTTTTTGCCAAGATGGTATTTATTTGACAAATGGCTCTTGTATTTACTTTTATTCCCAAGACTAATTATTTTGGCATTCTTTTAAATGTTCTGTTGCTTCTTGATTCTGTTAAATGTTTTTTGAGAATTTAAATAAATCCCTGTTTATTTCTTTTCATGTGACAAAAAGCTCTAAGGATGGTACCCATCAGTTAAGTAAGACTTCAGAGTTGTCAAAATATTTTGGAGATACCCTATTTCCCAGAGCTAAGGCCCAGCAAGCAGGCTGTGTCCTGAGCTTGGCATAACAAGAATCCCTTGTGGTCAGAATATCACCCTCTGGCAAATTGTATTGCTTCGATCAGCACCAGGTGTTCACTGATGGGTTTAGCTCCCCCTATTTCCCAGGGCCATCCATCACATATTCACAATCCCTGTTCCTTGTCACTGACAGGTACTGTACTCCTGTTCCCATCACAGAACCCTGATTTGTGTCCCTCAGCAGGGGGTACAACCGCCAAGACTTGAGACAATGGCTGTTCCCACAGGATGCCAAAACACCTGTATTATCCCAAGAAATGCTAATGATGAAAGAACTATCTCAAGATCTAAGAATGATTGTGTTGTTGGCCAACCCCTTTCATGAATATAAGTGGCCCCAGCCTTAGCAGCCTTAAGCCCTCCTTCTTGGGAGGGGGAGGGCTTCCACCTGCAGGTGTCATTTTCCTCACTCTGAAATTAATTAAACTTCAGTTTGTGTCCTGACATTCCTGTCTCTGGACAGCTCTCCAGTCATCCATAGGTTAGAGGTAGGTTTTGGTCTGGTTGACAGAGTCTAGACCTGTCCCCAGAGGCATATATATTCAGTTAGTTCCCCTTGTACATACAGATTCCATAAAGTTTTCCTTGTATAGGGCTCCTGGATTTTAAAGGCCCCATCAAGTTTCCATAATTGTGTTTCATCATCAAAATTTTTTCGGTTATGAATATTATCAAGAATTTGGTTTTTCAATACAAGTTTTATTGATTCCATGGCAGAAAAAAGTGTTTCTTACTATTCAAGTATAACAGCTAAATTTAGCCTCAGAATTAGTTTATAGTAAAGATTAGCTTAATAATAGAATGCCTTAGTATTGAAAAGGTGTTTACTTGTTCCTAATATAATCCAAGAATCCATTAAATCTTTGAGTAAATGTTTAAGTAGTGGGAGACCACTTTGAAACCAAATAAATTTACTTCATGAGCTAGTCATTGAAAATTACCTTGTAATTAACATTATGGTTCCAACTATCTACAATCAGTTAACTGAGCAGGTTTAGCACTGGAGTCCTCTACTTTTGTTCCTCTTCCCTATGGAACAACAAGTTAGAATAGGCTGTTGATTAAGATACCATTTCCAGTTTGATCCCAGTAAGAGGGGAGAGGAAAAGACAGTTATGTACAGAGAAATACATCCTGGGCCTCTCACCCCATCTAACAGCTGTGCATTCTGTTGGTCATATTAGATGAGAATGGAGTACTAGTGAGGACAACCATGACAAGTTCAAACCATTTATAAACCATTTAGCCCAAATGTGGTAGCCACATTTGGGAAAGAAGCTCAAAACAAATGGCCCTCTGACCCAATACTAGGCGTAGAGCAAGCACTTAATTAATACTTTCTGATTGCTTGATTTATGCAACTCATTAATACATTCATCTCTATATATGAAGGAGCCTGATCCCCTTAGTTGTTCTTTTATTCTTTTTTTTAAATCTTATTTAATATTTTATTTTTCCCAATTGCATGTAAAAACAATTTTAACATTCTTTTTTTTTTCAAATTTTGGGTTCCAAATTCTCTCACCCTTCCTCTCTCCCCTCACAGAAAAGGCAAGCAATTTGATATAGGTTATACATATGTAGTCATGAAAAATACTATTTCCATGTTAGCCATTCTGTGAAAGAAAGCACGGGTAAAAAAAAAAAAAGAAAGAAAAATAAAGAAAATAAAGAAAAAGTATCTTCATCTGTATTCAGCCTCTTCCTGTTCTTTCTCTGGAGATGGACAGCACAGAATTGTCTTGGATCATTGTATGGTTGAGAATAGCTAAATTATTCATAGTAGATCATCATACAATATTGTGGTTACTGTGTACAGTGTTCTCCTGGTTCTGCTCATTTCACTTTGCATCATTCCATGTAAGTCTTTCCATCTTTTTCTGAGAGTATCCTGTTCATCATTTCTTAAAGCACGATAGTATTCCATCACAATCACGTACAACAACTTGTTCAGCCTTTCCCCAGTTGATGGATATCTGCTCAATTTCCAATTCTTTGCCACCACTAAAAGAGCTGCTATAAATATTTTTGTACACATAGGTCCTTTTCCTTTTTGTTATCTCTTTGGGATACAGACCTAGTATGGTATTACTTGGTCAAAGGCTATGCATGATTTTAAAGCCCTTTGGGTAAAATTCCAAATTGCTCTCCAGAATGGTTGAATCACTATACAACTTTGCCAATAGTTCCTTAGTGTTTTAATTTTCCCACATTCCCTCCAACATTTTTCATTTTCCTTTTCTGTTGTATTAGCCAATCTGACAGGTATGAGGTAGTACTCAGAGTTGTTTTAATTTGCAGTTCTCTCATCAATAGTGATTTAGAGCATTTTTTCATATGACTATAGATAGCTTTGATTACTTTGTCTGAAAACTGCCTGTTCATATCCTTTGACCATTTATCAGTTGAAGAATGGTTCTTATTTCTATAAATTTGACTCAGTTTTCTATATGTTTGAGAAATGAAGTCTTTATCAGAGAAACTCACTATAAAAATTTATTTAACAGTAACGATTAGCAACTATGTATCTCACTCCATCCTATTTTCCCCTGTTTTTCCTATTCTCTCCTTTTACCCTGTTCATTCTCAAAAGTGTTTTGCTTCTGACTTTTACCTCCCCCAAACTGCCCTTCCTTCTATCAATTCCCTCCTTCTCTTATCACCTTACCTTCCCACTTTCCTGTATGGTAAGACAGATTTCTACACCCAACTGAGTATGTATATTACTCCCGCTTTGAGCTAATTCTGATGAGAGTAAGGTTCATGTGCTCCCATCCCCACTTCACTCATTTCCCCCTACACTATAAAATCTCTTCCAGGCCTCTTTAAGGTAATTTATTCTATTCTACCTCTCTCTTTCCCCTTCTCCCAGTACATTCTTCTTTTTTATCCCTTAAATTTATTTTTTTAGATAATCATACCATCACATTCAACTCATGCTTTCTGTCTATGTAAGCTTCTTCTCACTGCTCTAATAATGAGAGCATTTTTAGGAGTTATAAACAGCATTTTCCCATGTAGGAATATAAATGGTTTAACCTCATCAAACCTCATGATTTCTCTTTTCTGTTTACCTTTTTATGATTCTTTTGCATCTTGTATTTGAAAGTCAAATTTTCTATTCAACTCTGGTCTTTTCATCAGGAATGCTTGAAAGTCCTCTATTGAATGTCCATTTTCCCCCTGAAAGATTATACTCCGTTTCACTCAGTGGGTGATTCTTGTTTGTAATCCTAGCTCTTTTGCCCTCCAGAATATCATATGCAGGAAGACAACTTTTTTTGTCTTCTTCTGAGTGTGTGTTTTGATCTGCCTTGTCACCATAGTAACTTTCTATGGTCAGAATTTTTTTCTGTTGTTTGCTCATTTTCCAGCCTATTTCTTGACTTTTAACTCTATGCTAAAGCAGCGTTCTGCTTCCCAAGTGGAGAGGACACTGTCCCATGCTTCAGGGTTTTTTTTTTGTTTGTTTTTTTTTTGTTTGTTTGTTTGTTTTTTGTGCAGCTATTTTCAGAGGCAGTTCTGGGGACCTGTAAGTTTTTGACTCTTCCAAGGTGGTATGATCTAGGGAGAGGTGAATTTACTACTCTCCTGTACTATGCACTGGTTTGTGAGCAACCACAAGCACTCTTTTCAACCCTGGAACTGTAACCAGGGTCCTGCTCCCCTATTCCACAAGCTCTGCTGTGCCTGTGCTCCTCCTTGCACTGGGATCAAGATCCAGGAATGTGATCCAGATCCAAGTACAGGCAATGTAAGAGTCCTGTATCTGGTGCTAGCAAAGGGACCTATGTAAATCTCCTTCTGACCCATGATTTGATCCCCTTACCATCTGTGGGCTAAGAGTGCTGGAAACCACCACTGCTGCCTCTGAGTCAGTTGCCCTGAGGCCTGCTCCTGGTTTGCTGGGACCCATTCGGCACCGGTATGGCTTGTGCTAGATGGGGTTCCTCTCTCACAGTCATGCAACAAACCTTTCCTGCAAACTTCTAAGTTGTCTTGGGGTGGAAATGTGGTTCGCTGTATCCTTTTGTGGGTTATGCCACCCTAGCATTTGTTTAGAGTCATTATTTAAGGGTGTTTGGAGGGGATTGGGGGAGAGCTCAGGTGAGTCCCTGCCTTTATTCTACCATCTTGGCTCTGCCTCCCTCCAAAATTTCTTAATAAGTATTTGCTGAATGAATAAATGAAATTAAATAGAATAAAACATAGCCCAATACAAAGAGACTTTCCCCTCCCAAGTAATTCTACTTATTTACCTTTTAACTCTTACAGATAGTCAAATTAGCTTACTCCGAATCAAGTCACTACAAAATAAATATTTATTTCAAATGGTAGCTAGGAGGATTAGCAAAGAAACATTTTCTTATGAGGTATCAGAAATTCTATTGAATACAAATATTCTATTGCTTTTAGTGTATTATTGAATATGAATGGGACCCACCTATTGAGACATGAACCATTAACTTCATGTTAGTTCTGAGAGTTACTTAAGCTCTTTTTTGTTCAGTCGTAGGCCCCAAAGAGAATGTGATGTTATCAGATTGGGGGGACCTAGTTTTCCTTTTTGTGCTTTAATAAACATTTCATTTAATCACCAGAGAAATATCAACTGAAATACCCTCTTTATGAAGGGGCTTTTATCCAGACTATGGTAAGTAAAATTTTTCTTTCTGCTACCTCTTCAATTTTTGTTAGACAAGGAACTAATATAAAAATCTAATTAAGCCTAAGAAGAAAAGTTGAGTAATCAAGAGGGTCATTTTAATGTTTTAGAATTTGCATGACCAGAGAAACTGTTGATCTTAACAGAAGAGCCCATTTAGATAGATTTCAAGGCCTCTCAACTCCCACCCTATAGCCTGTCTTTAAACTGAAGCCCCATATTCATTCCCAGTGGGGCTGCTTCTGTTGACCTGGTATCATCAGAGAATAATAGAGTCATAGAATGGTGGAGCCATGAGGGACCTTAGAGATGAGTATCTTTACCCACAGTAAGAATAATAGCAGAATTTTCTTGTGGCCAATTTCCCTTTAACTAAAAATCACGTTGCTTAGCAATGGAGGTTACACTTATTGCAGCTTCTTAAAGATTGCAAGCCCACATTTTAATTAAACTGTTTTTCTTCTTGGCTACTTGTTAGAAAAAAAGTTATTTGCAATTACATGAAACTTTCTGCTGTTGTAGTGGATGTTGAAATTAAGCAGAAATCATCATAACCCTTTCATGACTCTACCACTACTTGCCAAAGTAACCTTAGGCACCTAGATAGTTTGGCACAGTGTTCTTCTATAGGACATCCATCACAATTGATATGAAATATCTTTTAATACTAACGGTAATGAGGAAAGAACAAAAACCTTTAATGAGAAACACATGTGAATCTCTCTCAACGACCTTTTCATTTCTCTCTAGCCATGTCAACTGCCTGAACACTTCCAAGGAATTTTATAAGATGAACCCTGGTGGAAGTGGCACCAAAAATCAAGATTTCACAGGCTGTTTTATCAAAGTTTTTTGTCTTCTCCCCCACCCCCATTCTCACTATCTCAGATGGAATACAGTCATATGGTTACACATATCTTCATTTCGTGGGCCAAAAAAAAATTGTGAAGCATCACAAATCAAGAGTACTTACCATTGAGAGGTCTAGCTCTTTAGTACAAAGTGCCTTGCATCTGAGAAAAAAAATATCACTGTGAGGGTAGGAGAGGATGGCGGGTTCTTTCCTACATGAAAACCTTGTGAGAACCACTTCCTATATGAAAACTTATAAAGAGCATTTCTCCATTCCCAAGCATGGTCACTGCAGCTGGAGACGGATGGAAAGATAAAAATTCCCTGGATATGTTAGAAAGTTGAATTATTTAAAATGAAGAAGAATCTTCTATCTAAAGTAAAATGTTTTTCACAATAAGTAAAGCAAATTAAAAACCATCCAAAAATATTTATCAAAAAGAAAGATAAAGGGAGACTGCCTTATCTACCTTATTTTGTTAATCAATTTAATAGAAATAAAGATGATCCTATGCTGGAATTTGGCAATAAATTGAAGCTGAAAACCAGTAATTAAAATCACACCATTAAGATAGATCAAATATTTCTTTCCTTGTGTAGCTATTAAATATAATCTGTTCTCAGTTGACAAATTTTTGGAGATGTATTTGCTGAATATTTTTGGGCTCTTAGGGCATCTAGGTGGCACAGTGGATAGAGGACTAGGCCTAGAGTCAGGAAAATTCATCTTCCTGAGTTCAAATCTGGCCTCAGACTCTTAAGCTATGTGACCCTGGGCAAGGCACTTAATTCTGTTTGCCTCAGTTTCCTCAACTGTAAAACTGTAGAGAAGGAAATAGCAAACCACTCAAGTATCTCTGTCAAGAAAACCCCAAATGGGATCATGAAGAGTCAGGCACAACTGAAAAATGTCTGAGCAACAACAACAATGCCCAGTTGTTGCTAATAATTATAGGGACAATTCTTACTTTGGTGATTGTGTGGGCTATATTCACCACTGCGTCACCTCCTCTCCTGCTTTATCCTGGCCTTCATGCATCCTATGGCTCACTACAAACTGTTGAACCTGCCCATCTAAGAAGACTATAACACCTTTTCTTCTCTTCTCTTCTCATCTCTTCTTTTCTCCTCTCCTCTCTTCTCTTCCCTTCTCTTCTCTTCTGTTATTTTCTCTTCTCTTCATAGACATATGTAAATAATATGTAGATATATATGTATATGTACTTCAAGGTTTCAAAGACCTGTGTATATTCCTTCCACTGATACAGATTAACACTTATCTGTAGTTTATCTTGGGGATTCTTAACCTGGAGTCCATGAAGTCATTTTCCCCATATTTAGCTACTTGTTTCTGAATATAAATGATTTTTTTGTAATCTCACATATTTTATTTAATGCTTTTTAAAAATATTATTCTGAGAAGGCAACTATGGCCTTCACCAGATTAGCAAAGAGGTCCATGACATACATAAAAGTTAAGTACACCCACCTTAGGTAATTATTTTCACGTATGATTGTGGGCAGAAAAAAATCAAAATGTGGCTGCCAGACTGCTAGTGATAGATGTGATCTTCACAATTAATTATTTGTTCCTTGAGAGAATAAGCTTTTCCATCTGTATAATTTATCACACTCCAAAAACCTGTATCCACAGAAGATATTGTATCATATGTAATATATAAAGCCCTTGAATATTTCAAAGCCTTTTCAATAAGATCTATGATCATTAAAAAAAAAAGTTGACAAAGACCTACTGTTGGCTATCCAGCCAATTAGATAAGTATGTTAATACACACACACACACACACATATACATATATATGCATACATATATATGTGTATATATATATATATATATATAGGACAGGAACAATAAATGAAAAAAAATGGAGTACAGAATCAAGTAAGAGGAAGAAATCAGGCTAGACACCATTTGGGAAACTGATTTTAATGATCCAAAATTACCATCTTTCACAAAAACCCAACCTTTTAAACAAAAATATCCTCCTAGTAATATTACAAGATTGCAAATCTGAAAACATCACAAATCCCCCCAAAAATCAGATTATAAGGTCCTGAAATAGCATGATGAGAAATGCATAGTGGGTACAAGATGAAACAGGTTTCCATCAATGGCCTATGTGTCAGAAATATAAAAAGGATATTACCCAGGAAACAAATGGCTAGAAAAGGAAGTGGACCAGCCATGTGGCAAAAACAAAGGATAAACAAATGATGGTCTGAGTGTTCTCTGCTAGAGTCCACCATCTTTTAACTTCTATCTTGTACTTAAATACTTTGTATTTATATTTATTTTCCTTATGCTTAATCTCTAAAACATGCTTATTGTTTACTTGTCTCCCCTGTTAGCATGTAAGCTCTTTATCTGTAGGGAATTTTTCATTCATTTTATATGAATACCCAAAGTCTAGCACATAGAAAATGCTTAATAAATAGTTTCATGATTGAATAATTGTAAATAAATATCTAGAAAATGTCTTCCAAACCATCAGTTGTATCCATCAATCAACAGGCATTTATTAAGTGCCTTCTTTGGGAAAGGCATTGGAAAAACAAAGATCTAAACAAAAGTTTCTGATCTCAAGGAACTTATATTCTACTGAATCTGAAAAAAAAATCATGCACAAGAATCACATAAAAAGAGAAAGCATATATATTATATAATTGGACTTCCTACTATTGCGTGAATGAGACACTCCCTGTCTTGGTTCTAGGCATTATTACTGGTTATCCCCCATGCCTATGATGCTTTCCTTCCTCATCTACACCCATTGTCTTCCTTTAAATCCAAATACAATTCTATCTTCTATAAAAAGCCTTTCCCATATACTTAACTATAACTCCTTTTAATTCTAGTGTCTTCCTTCCATCATTTATTTTCTCTTTATCCTTTATATACTTGGTCCATTTACTGGTTGTCCCTCCCATTAGATTGTGAACTCCTTGAGGGCAATCTTTAGACTTTTTCTTTATTCCTAGTGTTAAGCATAGTGCCTGGAACATAGTAGGTACTTCAGAAATATTTATTGACTGGATGACAGTGTCATTGTAAGCAAAGTCCAGGATATTTAACTATTTTAATTTCGAATGGTATTTATTTCTTTCATTTTTCTTGTTTTTTTTTGTTAATGATATATAGAAATTGATTGTTTTGTTTATTTATTATACATCCTACCACTTTGCTAAAGATATTTGTTATCTTTATTAAAATTTAAGCAAGCCATCAAATTATCTACAACAGAGAGATCATATGTTCCTTTTTGCCAATAATTATTCTTTGACTATCTCTGTCTTTCATTTCTGCAACTCTGTCAAATAACTATGATGATTGTGGACAACTTGGTGTCACTTCAGTTTTTAGTAAGGAAGTTTTGAATGAGTCTCTATTATAAAAAAAAAACCTTACAGCTATTGGTTTTGAATTAATATTTTATTGTTAAAAAAGGAGGCTTCCATTTCTGTGCTTTTAACTGTTTTTAACACAGATGAGTGTAGGCAGCTAGGTGGTACAGTGGATAAAGAACCAGGTCAGGAGTCAGTAGGACCTTAATTCACATTTGACCCAAGACACTTATTAACTATGTGACCAAGGACAAGTCAGTTAACCCTGTTTGCCTCAGTTCCTCATTTGTAAAATGAACTGGACAAGGAAATGGCAAACCACTCTAGTATCTTTGCCAAGAAAACCCTAAATGTGATCATTGAAGAGTTGGACACAACTTAAAAAACCAATATAAATGAGTGTTGCATTTTGTAAAAGACCTTTTTCTAAATATATTAATAAAGACATAAAATTTTATAGTTTTATTATTAACATTATTATGCAAATTATTTTCCTAGTATTAAACTGTCTCACGTTCTTAGTAGAAAAACATTTTGGTCATAATGAATAATTTCTTCACTCTATTGCAATATTCCGTTTCCTAGTGTTTTATTTAATATTTTGTCAAAAAAAATAGTCATTAATGGTGTTAGCCAATAGTTCTCTTTTTCTGCTTTATTTTTCTCTAGTTTACATATCAGGGTTATGCTGATCTCAAAAAAGAGAATTGGGAATACTGTCATCTTTCTCTAATCTTGAAAAACAGTTTATGTCACTGAATAATTATTTATTAAATATTTGGTAAAATTCACTTGTGACTCCTTCTGTTCCTAATATTTATTTCCATGCAAATTCCTTTGTGGTTTGCTTAATTTCTCTGGGTTATTTGGATTATATTATTTAGAGCATTTTCTGTTATTAATTTAGATTTTATGTATTTTTGTAAGTAGTCCTCATCTAAATTTTTCATCCAAATTTTTGCTGTAATATACTTGTGTATAATTAATTCTGATTTCCTTTATTTTCCTTCTATTTCTTGTGATTTCCCTTTTCACTTTTGATAATTTAATTTGCTTTGCATATTTTCATTACCAAATTGGTTTTTAGTTCTTTGAGTCTCTGAAAAATCCATTTTATTAATTATAATTTTTGTTTTCAATTATATTTAAATTGCCTTCTATTTTTATAATTTCTTTTGTAGTTGGGATTTGTTCATTTGTTATTTAATTTTTGTAATGATATAATCAAACTGCTAATCTTTTTTCTATTTTATTAATTATAAATATTTAGAGATTTTTTAAAAAATTCTTTGAGAAAATTGAGGCCATACACTGAGGGATGTCTCTTTTTTTCTCTCATTATGTACTCCTTTTCACTGTCTAACATGAAGAACTGCCAATTCTTCTTGCCTGAGCAAAATCCTTCTACATGTACCCTTGATATGATTCCATCTTTCTTCTCCACCAGATTTTCCCCTCTATAATCTCTCACTAACTAATCCCCTCACTCACTAATCATTAATCTCTGCCTGTTTAGTTGCTCTTTCCATGCTATTTACAGACATAGTCATGTTTCCTTCATCCTTAAAAAATCCCTACTTGATCTGACCATTTCCCACTACCTATCATTATGTATTTAAGATCCTTTTTGTGACTTAATTTCTTTGAGAAAACTGTCTACAATCAATGGACTTAAACATTTCTGATAAAAAAGAAAGACCCGAGCTGAGTAGAAACTTTGAAATATAAAGAAAAGTTTTGAGAAAACCTGGAAAGAAAAATTAATTTGAACAATTGGAAAAGATTGTGTGATGTAGTGCTAACATTCTAATAGAGGATATGAAAAAAGTTCCTGGCAAAGAATTAGAAATTTAGAGGATGCCCGTCAATTGGGGAATGGCTGAGCAAGTTGTGGTATATGAATCTGATGGAATACTATTGTGCTATAAGAAATAATGAACAGGCTGATTTCACAAAAACCTGGAAAGACTTGTATGGTCTGATGCTGAGTGAAGTGAGCAGAACCAAGAGAACATTGCACACAATAACAGACACGTTGTGTGATGACTAATATTGATAAACTTAACCCTTCCCAGCAATACAAGGATCTAAGATATCTCCAAAGGCCTTGTGACAGAAAATGCTATCCACATCCAAAGAAAGAACTATGGAAGGTGAAATGCTATTTTTTTCTCTCCTGTTGAATTTTGTTTCCTCTTTCTGATGGTTCCTCCTATTGGTTTTAATTTTTGCTTACAACATCACTAATGTGAAAATATGTTTAATATGAATGTAAATGTAGAGCCTATATCAGATTGTGCGCAGTCTCAGATAGGGTGGTGGGGAAGAAGTGGGAGAAAAATTTTAAACTCAAAAGCATATGGAAGTGATTATTGATAAATCAAAATAAATTAATATAAAAAATAAGTTAAAAAATAATAATAAAAAAGAAAAAAGTGTTCCTTCAGAATTTTAATGTATTCAGAGGATATTGAGGAAATTAAATAAGAAAAACAGAGGCCCTGGGGGTGGACTGATTGTTTTCTGAATGTTTAAAGAAGGGAAAGAGAGGAGAGGGTAAAAGGAGTAATTAACTAATGTAGAAAGGAGGAAGAAGGAGGTTGAATTTGTTATTTTTCATAACTTTTGTGTATAGAAGGAAAAGAATGAAAACATGAAGGTAGGGATGGAGTGGCAGGCATCAGATGAATTTCAATCCTCTGTGAAATGAACAGAGGAGGATTGAACACACACACACACACACACATATACACACATATTTTGTCACAGAAAAATATGAAATTAACCAGGAAATAAGGAGGCATGGGAGAGGGGAAAAAGTATTATTAGGGAGGATAATACTAGGGAGAGAATAGCCACAAGGAAAACAAAATTCCTTATCCTGAAAAGGGCATTAAAAAGGGTGGACAAATTTAAAATTGAACAAGAAACTAAAGGCAGAACCCATTAAATGAAGAATGACTAAACAAATTTGGCATATGAATGTAATGGCATATTATTACACCATTAAAATGATGAAAGAGATGGTTCAGAGAGTCCTGAATAATGTTCAGTTATATACAGTAGAATGAGCAACATTAGAGATTAATGAAGATAAGGACAATCACATTGTAAAGAAAACAAATTTTTAAAATGTATCATTATTTTTTTCCAATTAACAATAATTTATTTTCTTTTTCTCTCACTCCCTACCCCATTAAACAAAAATAAAAATAAAGCAAACATACATAATCAAGCAAAGCAAAATTACCTCATTTCCATGTCCAAAAATATAAATTTTTAAAATTTTAAGTCCATTACCTCTCTGTCAGGAAGTTAGTAGCATGCTTAAACTTTGGTCCTCTGGAATCAGATTTTCATTGCATTGATCACAATTCTTTTGTCTTTCAAAGTCGTTTGTTTTTACAATATGGTTTTTATTGTATCAGTCTTCTGGTTCTCTTCTCTTCACTCTGAATTGGTTCATAAAAGTTTTTCAGATTAATATGAAATCATCCTTTTCATATTTCTTACAGCACAGTAATATTCTATTGCATTCAGGTACCATAGTTTGTTTAGCCATTTCCCAATAGACGGGCACCTTTCAGTTTACAAGGCTTTTACAGTACAAAAAGAACTGCTGTTAATATGTTTGTACATATGGGTTCTTTTATTTGCTCTTTGATTTCTTTGGGGTAGAAGATTAATAGTGTTTTGCTGGGCCATTCACAGATTAGTAACATTTCAGGCATAGTTCCACATTTCTTTCCACAACAATTGAACCAATTCACAACTCCATCAACAATATGTTAGTGTGTCCGTTTTCACACAGCCTCTCCAACATTTAACATTTCCTTTTTTTGTCATCTTTGCCAATCTATGGGTTGTAAAGCAGAACTTCAGAGTTGCTTTAATTTTAAATTCTCTAAATGTTATAGGCTTGAAGCACTTTTTTTTTAATGTGGTTGTTGACAGTTTGAATTTCTTCTTTTACAAATGGTCTGTTTATGCCCTTTGACCATTCACCATTGGAGAATGGTACTTCAATACCAAACAAAACAAAAATTTTCCAAAAACTCTGATCAATGCAATGACAAGCTCTGTCTCTGGAGAGCAGATGTTACCAGTTCCTTTTCATAAAGGTATTGGAAAAAAAGGTACAGAAAGAGATTTTTTTTGTGTCATAGACCCTTTTAGCAGCCTGTCTAAAATGGTCTCTAGTATACACTGAAGATACTATTGCTTCTGTTTTTTCCTTCATTGAACTTCATCCAAATACTTTCCCTTTCAAGTTCCTAAAATTCTTCACATAAATATATGCTCTTAATTCACAGTAGTACCCCTCCTTTCTATTGTCTTCTTTTAATTATATAAATTCTTTTAAATAAAATACATGATTCCAAAAGTATATTCCACTTATGGATTTCATTCTACCAGGTCTTGATCACCCAGACTTTCCACCTAGGTGTCAACCTTGACTCCTCACTCTTTATCACTCTCCATATCCAACAAATTGTCAAGTCTTGTTATTTATACCTTTATTGCATTTCCTATATGTGCCTCCTTTTCTTCTCTGATATTGTCACCAGCCTAGTGAAGGCCTTCATATCTTCAATCCTAGACTCTTGCAATAGCCTTCTGGTTGGTCTTCCTAACTCAAGTCTCTCCCTGCTGCATTCCATCCTCCACTCAGCAGCCAAATTCTAAAGCACAAGTCTAACAATGTCCTTCTCTTATTCAATCACTATCAGTGGTTCCCTATCACCTCCAGGATCAGATATAAATTCCTCTGTTTATTTTTTTAACCCTTCAATAATCTGACCCTTCTTCACTTTCCAGTCATTTTACACCTTTACTACTCCCACCAAAAATGTACCTTATAATCCAGTGATTCTAGCCCTCTGGCTTCCTTTTGACACTCAATCTCTTGACTGAAGATTTACATTGACTGTCCCTCATGCCTGGAACCCTCTCTCTCCTCTATTTCAACTGCTGACCTCCCTGGATTCTGTTAAGTTCCAACTAAAATCCCACCTCCTACAGGAAGCCTTTCCCAACCCCTTCTTAATTCCAATGCCTTTCCTCTATTATTTCCTATTTATCCTGTATATAGCTCGCTTTGTATATATTTACTTGCCTGTTGCCTTCTCCATTAGATTGTAAGCTCTCTGAGGGTAGGGACTGTCTTTTGACTCTTTTTGTATCCCCAGCACTTAGCATAGTACCTGGCACATAGTAGGTACTTAATAAATGTTTATTGAATTGAACTAAATATGTATTTCATTTGGACATAATTCTTTTCATGTTGTCTTCCCCATGTTGTCTTCCTGGAGAGAAAGGAAGGAATTTTTGGTGGATTTTTTTTTGTATCCTCAGAGGTTAGCACAGTGCCTGGTACATAGTAGGAGCTTAACAAATATTAACTGAGCTAGTCAGAAGCCCTGGGATTGAGCTGTGGTACATATTTAGTTGTGTGAGCTAGATCAAATCATTTGAGACTTCTAAGGCTCAGTTTCCTTATCTCTAAATAGGGGAAATTAAATCTAGACTACCTACCTTAGAAGGGCACTGTGGATTTGGGACTTTGTAAACCTTAATGCACTGCAGAAATGTGAGTTATCATTGTTTAAGCAGAGGCAGAGTTTGGAAGTAAGAGCAGCCAGAGAAGAAAGAAAAGGAGTGATCAGAGAGGGAGGAGGAGAACCAGAGAACATGAAGTTACAGAAGACAGGAAGGGAGACAAGAAGAGATGGGATACAAAGTCCATCTACTGAGAAATGGAAGTCCACACCCTGATCCTATAGGGAAAGATGACAGCACAATCTTACACATGGGGTATATTAGTGTATAGAAAAAGAGTTAGTGGAGCACTTAAAGTTCATTTCATGTTAACTAGTTAATTTAACCGGAATGAGAAGAGATATATCTCATTGTAACCTTGCTCTCTATAGAATGGAATTCAAGGTATATTATTCTATCTTGAACCCTATCCAAGGGAATTTTGGTACTTAGCCATAAAAGATTTTGTTAAACAGATCCAAAGAATGAGCAACAAACAACAGAGGGTTTATTTAATTATTCAACAAGGCTTTATTAAGTGTCTACTATATGCTAGACACTGGGGATGAAAAGATTCAAAATAGCACAGTTCTTGCCTTTTAGAGGTTACAGTTTAGTGGAGGGTAGAGGGAAGGAGGGGAGAGAAAAAAGGAAGCCATAGATTCCATGTTAAAAATATATACATAACACATATATACACATTTACATATATATGTGTGTATGTATATATATAATTTTTCTAATTTTATTAGAAATTAGAAAACAATAAATCTATAGGAGATACAAATCAGAAAAAAATGTTTATAGGAGATACCAAATAGGTCTGGGAGCATCTAGGTGGAGAGATAGGAATCACTTCAAGCTAGAAAGTTTCATGGAGACAGTGGCCCCTAAACTGGACTGCTGAGGAATGGAAGAACTTCAACCAATAGACAAATGAATAAAAGCTGCCCTCCCCGCCCCCACACCTACATGGTCCGTGGTGGATCAGTGTGTAAAATGCAGGACAGAGCCAGTCAAGGTCAGGGAACATCATGAAGTCCAGTGTTTAGCCCACTGCCTGGTACAATGTAGGTATCTATTTTTATACATATTAATAAACATTTATTGAATTGAATTAAATATGTATTTTGTTTGGACATAGTTATTTTCATGTTGTCCCCCCCATTAGACTGTGAGTTCCTGGAGAGCAAGGAAGGACTTTTTGGCTTTTCTTTTTACCTCCAGTGTTTAGCATAGTGCCTGGCACATAGTAGGAGCTTAATAAATGTGTATTGACTAATTTACTGAAGGAGTCAAAAAACCCTGGGCTTCTATTGTATATATCATAGATAGTCTACATATTGTACGTACTTGTTAACTAATTAATTGACTATAGTTCATAAATGTGTAAATAAGACTGGAAAGGGAGTGAGACCGTGAAGAGCTTTGAGAAGTGAACCCTGTTATGTTGAGGTTTCAGCATAACAGTATATTGAAGTTTCAGCATAACAGTATTAGATAATATTCCACAAAATATTTGCCTCATGTAAACCTAAGCTTTGTTATAAAAGCCTTTTAACATCTTAGAATTATGAAAAATGCTACTTCAAAAAGTAATATTTATTCCCTAAGTAGTTAAAAAGTTAAAGAATGAACTGCTGAAATAAATGTACCATTCTTCCTGTTCTGACACATCTTCTAGGAGTATTCTTCTGAAGTTAAGCCTTGCATTATTGCTTGTATATATATTCTGAAATGAAAACCCCAACAAAGGAAACCTTACTGTGAATGGGGCTCTCAGGTGCATTTATTTTTAGCTATTTGCCAGACGATTTATGGAAATGGAGCCCAATGATTAAGGTCCAGCTCAGTTGCCACATGCTCCATAAAATTTTCTCTGACCCAACCCATCATAAGAGATGGTTTTTTCAGGAAATATTCTAAAACAAATAGATTTCCAATTCTTGTTTTTGAATTTATATCAATATTTCTACCTTGAGTTCTCAGGACGTATTTTTTCCTCCTATATATCCTCTTTCATCCTCTCAATATCCCTACAAGGAAAAACTACAGATGATATGATTGATAGCTATCGTCTTGTAAGAAAGGATAACAATATAATGTGTTTATCAGCTGTTTTAGGAGAATTTCATACCACTCATAAATGGAAAAAGTTCTTTAAAATATACACATTGAAGCATAGAGAGCACAGTACATTACCAAGTGCACTGGCTTTAGAGTCAAAAGTCCTGGGCTCAAATTTTGCCCATCAATCATTATTTGTGTGTTCTTGGGTAAGTCTCTTCAACTCTCTGGGTCTTAGTTTCTTCATTTATAAAGTAGACCAAATGTCCTCTGAAGTCATTTCTACTTTAAATCTGTCATCTTATTCTCAT
The DNA here is from genome assembly GCF_900497805.2 of Vombatus ursinus. Lineage (NCBI taxonomy): Eukaryota > Metazoa > Chordata > Mammalia > Diprotodontia > Vombatidae > Vombatus > Vombatus ursinus. Next base: position 16,275,774 of record NW_020954580.1, on the reverse strand, counting down.
ACCAGTTTTAATGATGCATGTGTAATCTAAGCTCATACTATTATAATGGTCAGAGTCTAGGTAGAATCAATCAACCTCTAAATTACTTTAAGCTCTAAATTTATGATCCTACAATCTCAATCTAAGGTAGCTAGTTGGCACAGTGAATAGATTACAGGCTTTGGAGTCAGGAAGACTTATCTTACTGAGTTCAAATCTGGACTCAGACACTTACTGTTTGATCCTCGACTTTAACCTTGTTTGCCTCAGTTTCCTCATCTGTAAAATGATCTAGAGAAGGAAGTGACAAATCATTCCAGTATCTTTGCCAAGAAAACCTCAAATGGGGTCATGAAGAGTCAGTCAGACATGACTGAAAACAGCTGAACAATCTCAATATTTGACAAGATCCATGAGTAAGATGGAAACAAATGGCTATGGAGATACTGACAAGAATGTCACTTTTGACTGGAGTGAACAGGGAAAAGCTTGATTAAAAAGGTAATATTTGAGCTGGTTCATGAAGAATAGGTAACATTATTAACAGGTAGCAATAAGAAGGAAGGATATTTCAGGCAACAGCAACAGAATAAACAAAAGCACAGAAGTGGAAAAATATAGGGCAAATTTGTGTTAATCTTGACCCGAAAGGGAATTGAGGAAGGTAAGACTAGAAAGGTCAGGTCATGGGGTTGGTGGGGGCTGTGAATGTCACACTAAGAAATATGTACTCATAGAACTGTAGGTCTAGAAGGAATCTTGGAAACCCCCAATCTCCCTTCCCTTCCCTTCCCATTTTATAGATAAGGAATATGAAGATACACTCCTCCAAACGTCTCTATTACGTCCCAGAAAACTCTTCACCCTAATAGAACACTTCAGAAGGGGAATAAACACCCCAAGGAATGCCTTCCACAATTGGAGTCCCTACATCTAATTGAATGACTCCTTCCCAAACCCCCATTTAAGGAGTAAGGTTAAACCATCTCTTCCTTTCTCACCAGGCGTCATTCTTCTAGATTTCTCCATCATGCCCTGTGCCTTTCTCCTCCTACCCCTTTTGAGTTTCCTTGTATGTGTTGTCTTTTCCATCAGAGTATGAGGTACTTGAAGAAATGGACAATCTTTTTTTTTTCCTTGTGTTTTTTTTCCTTGTGTTTTTTTTTCCCTTGTGTTCCAGTACCTAGCACAGTATGTAGCAGACGTTAAGTACTTAATAAATACTCATATACTGCCTGACTGGAGCAAGTTGCTTAGACTAACACAACTGCAAGTTAGTGGCATATACAAAACTAGAATCCAGTTCTTCTGGCAACCAAATTAGTTCTCTTTCCTCTTCAACACACTCCTTTCAAACACTGAATGTGGTTTTTATTCAGAAAGCAGTGTGGGACTAGTAGAGGGTTTTGGATAGTAGAGTAGCTCTATCAAAACTGTGCTTTAGGGAAATCCCATCTGGTAGCAAGGTGAAAGATGAATTTGAAGGAGGAACTGCAGGTGGGAAAACATGCTAAGCTACTATTCTAAAAAAGAAAAAAAAACATGAAGGGGTAATAATGGAATGAAGTAGAGTTATATCCATAGAAAGGGAAAGGAAGAATTAGTGATGAAAGAATGTACAAAGGGAAAGTGGCAGCAGAACTTGGTGACTGATTGGGCATGGGGGATGGTTTATGCACTTTGGTAATGATATGGCATTCCTTCCAAAATTCTGCTTATTTTGGATAATTTCCCAGATGACCTTCTCCATCTGGATGATTCTAATAAAAATGTAAAAGTGGTCTACCTCCCCCCCTTTACGCTAGCACATTATTACTATGGATCAGGGAGTGATTGTACATTTCATAATGTACTTTTATTAATTTATTTTAAATTTAAATACACAATAAGAAAAGAAAGAGTAACAAACTTAAATACTAAAACTCAAATAGAAAATAAGAAAAGAATAAAAACCATTGCCATGTGCACAGCAGAATGTAAGAGAGGATGCAGATCATACACCAATAAATCTCCTTTTCAAGAAAGACTGTATAATAAATGCTACACAATGTTTTCCAAGCTGTCCATCTTTTCCTTCCTTCATTATAAGTTTTCTTTTGTTCTCTGCTGTGCTCTTACTTTGTTCTTTTTTCCCTCCTTCCTTCCCTACCCTAAGAAGGCTACGATTAAGCTCAGATATATCTGTGTGTGTCTGTATACACATACACATATAATATAAACATACACATATATTCACATATAGATACAATATACATATACAATATAGATACAATAAACATATACACATATAGATACAAACATATGTACATACATATACTACACATAATATACTTACATACACATACATCATCTTAGATATCTATAATCATACTCATATATAAACATATACATTCATAGGAATCTATGTAAGACCATACTATACTTGTTTGTTCCCTGTTTCTCTGAGGGTTGATAACATCTTCCTTCATAGGTCCAAGCCTTTCCCTATTTTTCTAAGTCCACCACCTCATCATTTCCTTTATCACAGCAACATTCTAACCTTATACCGTTTAGTTATTTTAAATAGTTTACAACAATATTTATTAATATGGCTGACATATAGTATAATTTCCCTATTTTTCTCTTCTGATTGTATCTATTTTAGCTTTAACTTTGTCTGAGTTTGCGTTTACTACCGCTGTGATTTTTCTCCCTAATAAATTCTACTTCTGATTTTATTTTATGTTTGTGTGCATCTCTTATTTCCTATCCCTCCTCGCTCCTCTACTTTAATTTTACCCCACTATCTTACCCTCCTATTACTTAACCTATCCCACCACCAAAGGTCTCTCCTTTATTCTCTCCCTACCACCCTAAAATCCCTCCCTTATCCTCTCCCTATCCCCTAAGCATTGTATTTCTTTCTGAATTTAGAAGACTTTTATGCCCTTCTAAATACATATGTATTGTTCCCTCTTTAACCCATTCCTGATGAGAGTAGGATTCCATTTTTTATCATTTTTTAAAACTTTATTTTCTTTATTTTTAAAAACTAATTTATTTTCAACTTACAAAAACTTAAATACACAATAAAAAAGGAAAAGAGAAACATATTATAAGCTGAAATACTAAAACTTAAATACAAAATAAAGAAAAAAAAAAGCATTGCCATGTGCATGGTAGAACTTAAGAGAGGATTCAAAATACACAGCAATAAATCTCCATTTCAAGAAAGCCTATATAGTAAATACTACTCATTGTGTTTAGAGCTTTGCTTCCTTGTAAGTTTTCTTTTGTTCTCTGCTGGGTACTTTTTACTTTGTTGCATGTTACATGGGGACTGGCAAGGGACAAGGATTTTGTCCAAACATCTCTTGATAGCTTCATAAAAAAAAATGTTGTGTAGCCAACCACCAGTGATAAAGGTTAGTTGCAGTGGGTGGGGAAGGAGCATCATACTGCACACTTACGTTAACTTTACTTTATAGTACTGTGTATACTTTATTATTGCATTTTAATACATTTTATGACTTGCACAAATGTGTTATTTTGTGTATGTATTTGTTATATTGGCAAAGTGAAGTGAGCTGATAGGGGAGATTTGCATTATATAAAAACTAGTTTATGTAGAGGTCGAAGTGACTTGCCTGGGATTACACAGCTAGTTAGTGTCTGAGGCCAGATTTGAACTCAGAAAGTCTTCCTAACTTTGACCAGTACTCTATCCACTATACCACCTAACTGTCCCTCCTTCAGGGCACTTTAAATCTTCAAAGAGTCTTGGAACCTTGGCACGAATTGTCATCAAGCTTAATGGAATATTCTTCTGAGTCTGATCTTCTATCCACATAATTAAGAGTTTTTCTATCTCTAGAACAGCACTTTCTCATTGTTTTGACAGATCAGTAGAATTCATGCAAACACTGACTTTTGCTCCTTTATCATGACATTGCTTTTCACTACAGTGTTCACGGTCTACACCACAAGACTAAATTCACATACTATCAATAACAATTTTTGTCCTCCTTCATATTTTCTAATTATTTTCATGTTCACTTCTAAGTCTATGGCTTATGCTTACAGGATGCTTCATTTTCCCCTCAAGAGCATGTTTGCCACCAGCCATGGTGAAAATAAAAGGATCACTATTGAACACAGGGAGAGACATAGTATTATGATAGTTTGCAGGCACAGAGGAACTGATTTAGAGGTTCTTCTCAATTTCCCTCCATCATTTACATTTACAGCTTCTTTTTGCATAAGGAATTTTCAAATTTTTTTGGAATGCAGATATTTTTTCAGATTTCTTTATGTAAAGGTGAATTTGCATAATGCAAATTTTTCTAAAGCAGTATACTCAAATGGAGATGTCCTATAGGCAGTTAAAAATTTTTGACTGGGGCTTGGATCTGCATCAGGGCTAGAGAACCAGATCTAAGATTCATTTCTGTAGCAGTAAGAATTGAAGTCATGAGTAAAGATGACAGTGCTAAAGAATAAATGCAGAGAAACAAAAAAAAGGAACCAAAGAACCAAAAAGAAAAAAAGAATTAAAAAGCACAACAACAACAAAAAAAAAACCATAGAACTATGGAAAACATGTATATTAAGAAGAGGGGGATCAACTAGAGAGATGGGAGGAGCACCAGGAGAATGCAGGGTCATAGAAACCAAGGGAATAAAAAGTTTCATCAAAGAGTGAATGGTTAGTATTTAATAGTACAAAGAATTAAAAGATAAATTTCTTTATCTTTTAAAAGGAAAATTCACCATATTTGGTAATTAAGAAGCAACTGGTGATTTTTGGAAAAACATTTGCATTAGAATAATACAGACCAAAGCTCGATTGAAAGGGTTAAAGAATAGGTGGGGAGAATCAGGAGGCAAAAAGCATAAAGTTTTTTTTAAAAAAATCCATTTTTATTAAGAATTTTACCAATATCAGAAAAGTGTATCAGTTAGTCTTTGTGTGAAAAAAGGAACAAATAGAAAGGGTAAAATTAGAAATTCAAGAGAACTTGAGGATTGGTGAAATCCCCAAGGCAAGAGGGAGTGGGATCAAAAACACAAGCAAAAGAATTTTCTTGGAGAGGGGATAGGACATAAATTCCCCAGAAACAAGAGTGATGGAAAAGATACAAAGAAGTTCTTAGGGTGAATTAAGAAAAATTAAGGAAATTAACATCAAATGTCTTTGTTTCTCAATAAATTTGGAAATAAGATGATCACTACTGACCACTGAAGGCAAGGAAATATGAAGGAATATAAATTTGAAAAGTGAACATTCATTGAAGATGGGCAACAATAAGATTTGGATTTCTGCTGGGTCATGGTCATTGAAGGGAAAATTAAGGGACGCTGAGAGATATTCCCCTTCCCCTGCCTATTTGAGAATCTATTGTTTCAACACTCTTTCCTTATCATCTCTTGCCATGCCACCCTTGTTGGGAAGGGACCTGGTGGTGAAATTGAGGAGCCAATGTTTTCTAATTAATCCTCCCATCTCCCTTTTTCCTCTGTTCACCAGACCTTTACATGTTCCCTGGGAGTGTGGGAGACAGTTGAGCCAATTGTTTGGGATCAGGGAATTCCTGGGTGAGCCTCTATGTCACACCAGCTCTTGTTCACCTTCGAGACCCTAATGTATTCCCCTGTCACCACCAACATCCAATTAAGCCCGAGGCCTGGGACTGCAACCATTGATGGAAAAATTCTTTAAGTATAAAATCCTTGTCCCTTGCCAGTCCCCATGTAACATCCTTAAAGCTTTTGAGACTCTGAAAACTAAATTGACCACCACTGGTTGCCTACTTCTCAAAACAATTAGACTGTAGCTGCTGGATGCCTCCAGGCAGTGGCTGCTACAGTCATTCCACTTGCAGAAGCCTCTAAACTTACACTTGGCCATCCCTGGAAGTTCTGAATCCCCACTGAGTTCAGAACATCTTGGAAGCAAAGGGCCATCAGTGGCTGGCTAGTGGCAGGCTCAGCAAATATCAAGCCTTCCGCTTAGATAAATCTGACCTAATTCTTTGGGTGTACCACACTCTCAACCTGGCAACCCTCCTCCCAGGCAGTGCTCACTCAGATGCCCTGGTTCATGATTATGAGGAGACCTTGGACTGCATTTATGCCAATTGATCTGATCTAAAAGGTTTTCCTCTCCTGAACCCACGGTATTGTAGAACACAGATGGGTCAAGCTTTATTGAACATGGAGTTAGGAGAGCTCGGTATGCAGTAGTCAGCCTCCACCACACCACAGAGGCCAAACCCCTGCCCCCTGGGACCTCTGCCCAAAAAGCAACTCAACAAAGCTCTAGAGCTAAGGGAAAATAATAAGGTAAAGGTGTTTATCGACTCAGAATATGTTTTCCATGTTCTACATGCCCATGGAGCAATTCGGAAAGAAAGGGGATATCTGACAGCAAAAACCTCCCCTATCAAACATGCCCAGGAGATTTCATATCTCCTAGCTGTTCAAAAGCTATCTGAGATAGCTGTTATCTTTTGCAAAGGCCACCAGAAAGGGGAAATGGATCAGGCTGTGGGAAATCACCTAGCAGACACTGCAGCAAAGAATGCTGCCCACCAATTAACTATACTGTCTCCTTTATTCCCACAGCTCCTTGATTCCTTCACACCTTCCTACAGCCCCCAAGAACAGGCCCTTGCTAAAGAAAGGGGATACTCTATATCCCCCTCTGGGTAGCTTCAGACACACCCTCAGGCCAACTTCTTATCCCAGAGGAAAGCCAGTGGCATCTTCTTTTTGGTTTACACCAGGCCACACACCTGGGAAGAATGACCTCCAGTCTCTTATAAAGCCTATTTTACTGGCAATAAGCTAGGAGAAACTACCCAACAAGTCTGTCGGGCTTGCCCAACTTGTACCCAGAAACTCTGGAATTTACCTATGAACCCTTGGAGGATCTCAAGCTACTGTTTAGAAAGGTCCCAGACCCCTCCAGCAGACAGGTGGATAAAAAGAGGTGAAATTATACTCTCCCTTTTTCCTTTTACGTTTTGGCTTTTCCATAGCAATCTTTAATCGCCACCAGAGAAATTGCCTTTTCTCTATACTCTTTTTATGCCTGTTTGATCCTTGTTTGCTTAACCAGGTTTGTTTCCTCCAGGGTCCAGGCCATCAGCTTCCAGATGACTGCTTAGGCCATATACTAATCTCTGACCAAGTCCAAGGTCTCTAGTTCACCGGACCTGGCATCAGCCAGGTTCTGAAGTCTGACGCTTTGAATAGTACCCAGCAAAGCAAGTATAGCTCTATGCCCCTTGCCAGCAGGAAGCAGTTTCAGAAGCTGAAATCTTCGTCCCTTACCCCAAAACAATTTGAGTCCCATTTGTTTGAGGGGAGAATGCTGGAGTATGGGACCTGGACCCCTAAAAGGAAAAGACCATATCTTTGAGGTCTGTACCCTAAACAGGAAAAGTCCCTGGACTTTCCCACAAGGCCCAGTCCCTGGCATTTGCCTGAGGACCTGGCCTTTGCCAGTTAACAATCCCTTTAACTGCCCTTTCATTGGGCCCTCCCAACCCTTCATTCTTTGTTACCTCTGACCCACCCCAGCCTTCATTGTTGGTTACATCTGGATCACCCCAGGCTATTCCCCACCCTTAATCCCATCTAGACCCCTTCACTGTTAACCTCTGGGTCACTCCTGGCTATTGGCCACTCCTTGATCCCATCCAAATCTTCCCACTATCTTTTTCACTACAAAAAGTCAGTCTTCTCTACCAAAGACATGGATTCTTAGAATTCTGCCAGCTTCTATGGCAATAAAATAAACCTTGTCTATGACTTAAAGAAGGCTTGAGAGGTCGAATTCCTTCGAGGCAAACCCATGCCTTTCGGCCTTGAATTTTGGGGGTTTTAGCACTAGACTGCAACAACAAGATTTGGATTTATGGAACATGGCTTAAAGTGCAGGAATGATAGACAAAAATGATCATATTGTTGGAGTAGGATAGAGAAATATGGACTAGATCATAATATAGTTACAAGGATTAAGAGGCAGTTGAACTACTAGATAGAAAATGGAATCATTAGTGCTGATTTTAATGGGGAAAGAGGTCTCTAAAGGAATTTACTAGGCAATAGTGTTTGTCCCTGTACTGTTTAACATTTTTTATCAATGCCTTAGATAAAAGTATTGATGACATACTTATCAATTGGTAAATTTCACAAAGGTATGAGGGATAAATAATAGGATAATTTCAGTAATATATCAACACACTTGCTAAAATTACAATTATCAATTGTCATCTTATTATCTTCTGTTTTCATTCAGCTTGAACCCAAAAGGATAGTTCTCAGAAAATGGGCCAGCAATGGACCTTATGACTGTATTGAGGAAGAGGCTTTTTTCCCCCCTGAGCCCTCTTCTCTTCTCTCTCTTCATCTTTTCTGTTGATATGGTCATAAACACCAAGGGATTTAACTATTTTTGGAAAGTGACTCCTAAATTTTTTTATCTGGCCCCAAACTCTCTCCTAAACATTAGTCCTGTATCTCAGCCTGGCTATCCCAACAACATTAAAGACCCCATACATCCAAAATGGAATTTATTATCTTTTCCTCTAAACATACCTTTCCTTCAAATTTTTCTCTATTTAATGTATCACATCCTTCAAGTCATCCAGCTTTGTGTAACTTCAGAGTTATCCCTCATTCTTTAATTTCCTTCAGCCTTCACATCTTATCAGTTGCCATTTTCATCTATGTTTACCTTCACAGTATATTTTACATCTTTCCAAATTCTTTCCATATACCAGTACCACAAGAGTTCAGGTCATCATTACCTCTCACAGGGACTGTTAGGAGTCACTTAATTGGTTTTCCAACTTCTACCAGGGGTGAGGTACCTCTGGCTTTGAGGCCACATGTGACCCTCTAGGTTCTCAAGTGCGGCCCTTTGACTGAATCCAAACTTCACAGAACAAATCCCTTTTAAAAAAAAGAATTTGTTCTATAAAACTTAGACTTAGTCAAAGGACTGCACTAGAGGACCTAAAGGGCCACATGTGGCCTCAAGGCTGAAGATTTCCCACCCAGGTGACTCTCTCTTCTCCACTCTAATCTCCTCACAGCTACCAAACAAATCATCTTAAAGGAAAGTTCCGGTCATGTCACTCTCATGCTCAAAAGTCTTCAGCATTTTCCTATTGCCTGTAGAATAAAATATCAACCTTTTATTTTGGTATTTAAAACATTTAATATTCTGGTTCTGGCCTATCTTTCCAGAATGATTTCTCATTACTCCTTTTTTTGCTTGTCTCTATATTCTAGCCATATTGACCTGTTTACTGCTTATTAAACTTATCATTCAATCACACAAACACACATACACACACACATACATACAAACATACACATACGTAGTTCAGAAATTATGTTTTATGTGTGTGTGTGTGTGTGTGTGTGTGTGTGTGTGTGTACACACATAGGGTTCAGGTGTCATATACACACAAACACATATTTAGCTATAGATATATAAATATAGTTCAGGAATAGTTTGAATAGGATATGGTCTTTGAATATATATGTGTATATATATATATATATGTATAGGATTGCAGGTATCTCTTTGTTGGTGCTGAGGCAGGATTCTCTTGCTTTGCCCATACTTAGATCTGGGTCATAGTTCTGGGTGGCAGTCCTGGGGCAAGGGGGAGCACTGGCATGGTGGAGCTTGTAGTGGCGGTGGAGAGATAATCCTCCTGACAGTTCCAAGACAGAAAAGAGTGATTCTGGTCATTCACTGACCAAATCCCAGGGTAGGAAAGGAGTAAATACCTCACCCTTGATCATACCACCTTGGAAGAACTGAAAATTTACAGATCCCTAGAAGTATCTCTGAAAACAGCTGCACAAAACCCCCGAAGCCTGGGACAGTATATTCCCCACACTGGAAACAACCCTCTACCTTAACAAAGAGTTTATAACTCAAGTAATTGGCTGGGATCATGAGCAAACTGTGCAAAAAAAGTCAGACCATAGAATCTTTCTTTGGTGACAAGGAAGATCAAAACATACAAGCAAAAGAAGACAATAAAGTCAAAGATCCTACATCCAAAGCCTCCAAGAAAAATATGAATTGATCCCAGGCCATGGAAGAGCTCAACAAGGATTTTGAGAAGCAAGTAAGAGAAGTAGAGGAAAAACTGGGAAGAGAAATGAGAGTGATGCAAGAAAATCATGAAAAACAAGTTGACAGCTTCCTAAAGGAGACCCCAAAAAATACTGAAGAAAATAACATTTTAAAAGATAGCCGGAATCAAATGGCAAAAGAGGTCCCAAAAGCAAATGAGAAGAAAAATGCCTTAAAAAGCAGAATTGGCCAAATGGAAAAGGAAGTCCAAAGGCTCACTGAAGAAAATATTTCCTTAAAAATTAGAATGGAGCAAATGGAAACTAGTGACTTTATGAGAAATCAAGACATAAAATAAAAACAAAAGAATGAAAAAATAGAAGGCAATGTGAAATAACTCATTGGAAAAATAACTGATCCGGAAAATAAATCCAGGAGAGAGAATTTAAAAATTATTGGAATATCTGAAAGGCAAGATAAAAAAAAAAGAGCCTAAACATTATCTTTCAAGAAATTATCAAGGAAAACTTCCCTGCTATTCTAGAACCAGAGGGCAAAATAGAAATGGAAAGAATCCACCAATCACCTCCTGAAAGAGATCCCCAAAGGAAAACTCCTAGGAATATTATAGCCAAATTCTAGAGTTCCCAGGTCAAGGAGAAAATATTGTGAGCAGTCAGAAAGAAACAATTCAAGTATTGTGGAAATACAATCAAGATAACACAATATTTAGCAGCTTCTATATTAAGGGACCAGAGGGCTTGGAATGTAATATTCCAGAGGTCAAAGTAGATAGGATTACAACCAAGAATCACCTACCCAACAAAACTGAGTATAATCCTTAAGGGGGAAAATTGGACATTCAGTGAAATAGAGGACTTTATAGCATTCTTGATGAAACAACCAGAGCTAGATGGAAAATTTGACTTCCAAATACAAGACTCAAGAGAAGCATGAAGAGGTAAATGGGAAGAGAAATCATAAGTGACTTATTAAGGTTGAACTGTTTATATTACTGCATGGAAAGATGATATTTGTAACTCATGAGATGAGACTTTTGTAAGTATTAGGGTAGTTGGAGGGGAAAAAATTATATGTATGTATAGATAGATAGAGGGTACAGAGTGAGTTGAAGATGAAGGGGTGATATTTGGAGAATAAAATTAAGGGGTGAGAGAGAATTATACTAGGAGAAGAAGAAAGGGAGAGGTAGAATGGGGTAAATTATCTCACATAAAACAGAAAAGAAAAGGCTTTTACAGTGGAGGGGAAGCAGGGGAAGGTGAGAAGGAATGAGTAAATCTTGCTCTCATTGGATTCAGCTTAAGGAGAGAATAACACACACATTGAATTGGGTATGGAAATTTATTTTACCCTACAGGAAAATAGGGAGGAAGGGGATAAGAGAACAGGGGGATAGTGGAGGGGAGGGCAGATAGGGGAAGGGGGTAATCAGAAGCAAACACTTCTAAGGAGGGACAAGGTCAAAAGAGAGAATGGAATAAATGGGGGGCAGGATAGGATGAGGGGAAATATAGTGAGTTTTTCACAACATGACTACTATGGAAGTGTTTTGCATGACTACACACGTATAACCTGTATCAAGTAGTTTGCCTTCTCAATGAGGGTGGGTGGGGAGGGAGGAAGGGAGAAAATTTGGAACCCAAAGTTTTAAAAACAAATGTTGAAATTGTTTTCACATGCAACTAGGACATAAGATATACAGGCAATGGGGTATAGAAATCTATCCTGCCCTACAGGAAAATAGAAGGGGAAGGGGATAAGGGAGGGGGGGGGGGGAGATAGAAGGGAGGGCAGATTAGAGGAAGGGGTATTCAGAATGCATGCCATCTTGGAATGGAAGGAGGGACAGGATGGGGAGAAAATTTGGAACTCACAATCTTGTGGAAGTGAATGTTGAAAACTAAAAATAAATAAATTTTAAAAAAATAAAGAAAAAATTAAAAAAGAAAGACTTTGAGTGAAAGTTTTTTATTATTATAAATACCCAAATTAGTTATAAAAAACATATGAAGAAATTTACTATCTGCATTGAGAGAAAGAACTGATAAATAGATGTATAGAACAATTTTACACACACACACATACACACACATGCTATATGTATATGTGTGTGTGTGTGTGTGTGTGTGTGTGTATGGTGTGTGTATATACTTGTGTTGAATGGTGGCCATCAGGGTGGGGCAGAAAAAAAGGGAAAAAAAAGAAATTTACATGATAACTTTGTTGTATATTTTAAAAGAATAGCAAGTTATACATGGTAGATTTGCAGTTTCATGTGCAATCATCTTTTTTTATTATACTATGTTTTAGAAATGCTTGTTTTACTGCATAAATTAATTTTTAAAGGGAATAAAAAGAAAGTCAGTGTATAAAAACCGAAACTACAGTGGTGGGGAACCTGCACCTTGAGACCACATGTAACCTTCTAGGTCCTTGGGTACGGCTTTTTGACTGAGTCCAAGTTTTACAGAACAAATCCTTTTATTAAGGGGACTTGTTCTGTGAAGTTTGGATTCACTCAAAGGGCTACACTTGAGTACCTAGAGGGCTCATGTGGCCTTAAGTCCACAGGTTCCCCACCCCTGGCTAGACTCTAAGGTCTGGTAACCATTGCCTGCTCTTTAAATACATGGCTCTCATGTTAGAAATATTTTTTCTTTAAAATAGAAGAAATTATTTTTATTAAGAACCATGGGAATATTGTGCCACAGAACAGAACATGGACTGACTATGATACTTCTTATAAAATGAAAAATCTATAGGAAAGAAAATGACAATTGTAGTGAGGGTCAGTTAGATCAACAATGCATACCTTTTTTATTATTAGAGAGATAATTTACTTTTCTAAAACTACTGATCTGCATACTTTTCATAAAAAGCTATTTTTTAAAATAACATATTTGAAGATCTTTTATTGTTAACTTGCATTTCCTATCGTTCAAGTAAATGATTATACCAAAATACATACATCATCCCTGAATTGCAGAAGAAAGACTACATGCATCTGAAAGATTTTTTTTTTTGCTTATATTTGTGTCAATGATGTGATTATTGGGCTAATTTGCAAAAACCACTGGATTAAATTAAATTCTACTTAAGATTCAGGGCATATGGGCTATGGGCTACAGAATTTTATCCAACAGAAAAACGTTCGAGTTTTGGCACCATTGAAGGAGAAGAGGATTTTTTTCAGAAATTATATGTTGAAGGATGTATTCCTTTCATTCATGTATCTTAAAACCTTCCTCTCCATTACCTCCTTACCCCACTTCAACCAGCAGATCCAAGCACATCATTCCAAGTCCTAAGGAGTCTGCTTTGGCACTCAAGTTTCTTTCTTTGTATTCTTGTCCCACAATATCACTATTTGCATTTCTCTTTCAAAAGAGGAAACATTTCAGATCAAATTTCTATACAAGCTTAGAGAAGTCAAGATTCTCTGGCAACCACTTTTTCACACTAAAAGAAATAGCAAGATGACGTAAGTCATAACTTTATGCCTCCAACAAGGCATACATATGTGGTGCTATTAAGCAAAGTTTTCCTAAATTATTTGACTCTTGTGAGGGCATTTTCAAGATTATTTCCATATGTCATTTTCTTGAGCTACTTTTGTTAATTTTCCAATTAGTAGAAAATCAGTGGGTTTTGATGTTTAGTGTCATTAAGTATCCATTTGGTCCTACACATTTGTACTAACTTGTTCTAATATCTCCTTCTGTTTCACCCATATTTCCTATTTCTACTCAATTTTTCTCAGTTAACTAACTTACATTTTAAGTGATTTTATTTCTCACAAATGATGTCTAATTTCTTCCTAATATGCAAATCTTTTTTGTTTATTTTTTTATAAATATAAGTCCAAGAAAATATTCATTTTGTAGGTTCTCTGGATCTGTTGACCTTTTCAGACTTTGATTTCCATCATTGACCTCCCAAGTTCTTCCCTAGGTCTATTCCTCCTTCCTTCTTCCCCATCAAGAATCGTTTTTTCTGCCTTATTCCTCACACTCTGATTTATTATCACTCACACCCTTAGCTTCTATATTGATTTAATCCTAACTAGTTCCTAATAAATTCACTTCCTTATTTCTATTAAAGTTACACCAGTTTTATAAGGCTTTCTATTTTCATTGTTCTTCTCATTCTCACTGCTCAATTGACTATTACATCATCTCCATAATCCTTCTTCAATAACTCACTCAACATGTATAAGATAAGGTAATGAGATTTTTAATAAAGCACATATAGACCTCCAAAGACATGTTGTTCTTCTGCTCTCCTGGGGTAGATCTACACTCACTCCATATATCCAAATGGTTGCCAAGCCTTATCATTTCTACCTTCACAGTATCTCTCATATAAGGTTTCCTTTACCCCTAAGCAGCTACCAGATCTCATTATCTGGTTGGTGTATTTGTCTCAAGTCACTTCTGTGAAGTGCTTTTCCTAAAACATGCTACCACACTACTTAATAAACTCCAGTAGTTCTTGATTACCTCCAGGATCAAATATAAAATGTTCTTTTTGGCATTTAAAGCCTTTCATCTCCTGGCCCCTTCCTATCTTTCCAATCTTTTCTGGTCTTATATTTTACTGCCCTTTACGTACTTTAAGATCCAGCAATCTGATTTACTTCTCTTCCTCATTAGTGACATTCCATTTCCCCACTCAATCCAATTCAATCTGATAAACATTTATTAAGTATGTACTATGTGACAGATACTATGCTCAGCACTGAGGATACAATTAATAAAAATAAAGAGAGTCCCTGCCCTTAAGGGACAAATAATCTAACAAAAGGAGACAATACACAAAAAGAAGCAGGAAGGAGGGAAAGAGGGGAAATAAGACCAGGAGGTAGTCATTTAGGGGAGCATCTTGTTCCATGGAGCTGAAAGCAGGAAGGGCAGCAGATGGAAAATGGAGTGAGTCAAAAAGATCAGTTTCTGCCCTCTATAAAGCAAGGCATTGGGAGGAGTTCAGCACATCACCCACCAGCCCTCCAATCAGAGGGAAGGGGATACTGAGGGAGGTGGTGTCAATCTAGGCTTGAGTTAGCAGCATAAGGATGAGAAATATCCTGGGAGAGGCATCTTGTTCCACGGAGTTGAAACTAAGCAGATGGAATGCTCCCTCCCCCTTACTTCCACCTCCTCCACAGGCTTACTTTAAGACTCAGCTCAGATCTCACCTTCTGAAGGAGGCCTTTCCTAATCCTTTCCTTACCTTCTACCCCCAACAGCTAGTGCCTTCCTTCTGAGGTTTCCTTCTATTTCACTGCATGTAGTTGTTTGTACATTACCTCCTCTATGAGAATCTGAGCTACTTCGAGTAAGAAACCATGTTTTTGCCTTTTAAAAAAAAATCACTGCACTTATCACATCACTTCACATATGGTAAGCACTTAATTAGCTGACTGACTGACCAAGAAAATATTTTGAAATGATCAATGTTTATCTCAATTCCTCACCTGTGAAATATAGTCAATGATGCTTGCTCTTTCTACCTACTGGGATTAAGATAAAATAAGATGATAGATGCAAAAAATGCTTTGTGAAAATAAAACTTAATTTACTTAAGTTCAACATTTAGTAAGAGCTGGAGGCATAATGGATTTACCCCTGAGTCCAAGTTCTGCCTTTCAAACAACAACAATAATAACAACAACAACAACAACGTTGAGACTACAACCCACCTCTGCAGTAAGAAGGACAGAGCTACCACTTAAGTCCTGGTCTTGCTCCCTGCCCAGAGCCAGGCCAATCTCTACTGGATCCAGTAATACTTCTTGGTCTAGTATACCTCTCTAAAATCCAGTTTAATCAGTTTGATCCTGGGAGCGGAAGGTTCAGTGCAGCACCATTTAGGATAGACTCTATAGGTTATGCCTACAAATCTCTTGTCTTTCCCCATATGACACATCCTGAAAACAAAATATTCACTGTGATCCTTCCTTGGATTTTCTGATAATTACATGACCTAGTGCTCTTTCTAGGACTTTGCTGGAAAAATTGTATGGGAAGGCTGGTTTATGCTGTTACCTCCTAATCCATTTTTGCTTATATCTGTACTGTGTATCTTTAAATTAAAAAAAAAAAAAACTAAAAGAAAATTTACTCTCTTTTCTAGTCCTAGTGATCAAATAAGTGAGGTAATTAATTATTAAATGACAATTTATTATTTACAAGTGTACTCTATCCCCCTGGACAAACAAAGTGATTTTTAAGAAAAAAAAGTAACATCCAACTATACTGTTTCAAAGGCAAAAATATTTGTGTACTGTTAATAAATGAATTTTTAAAAATTAAAAAACTAATTTATTTCATAATTATTTCATTTTAAAAATTTTACTCTTGTGTTTTATGATAGCCAACATATTAATATAGCAGAACATGTATATAATATATAAATATGTTTTATTAAAGGATACATGCTCAAATAGTTTTTAATGTGATTAAAATTTGTATGTATTCCTATTAAAGGGTCTCTCATAACTATTGTTCGAAATATAAAATGGACATGGAGTGAAGTACAATGATGAGTTACTATAATAAGCAAATGGTTTGGAGATTCTGCATATATTCAACTGGGTTAAACCAGTTCATTATGGTTTCAAGGAAGCACAATGAGGCAGACATTGTTCACAAGTCAGCAGTTGGTCTTCACACTGAGTGAAGAGGCACATTTGTCTTTAGATTCCTTCCACTGTGCCAAAAGGAGATCAGATGTAAATTTCATGCCTGGTTATTTAAAACTAGGCTGGAACTTTATACAATAATTTTTACTTAAGAGATGCTTGCTTGCATTCCTGCGATATTAGGCTAGAAAGGCCCATAAAAATTATTTAGTCCAATCTTTTCCTTTAGCCAATGCAGGAGCTGGAGCCCATAGAAGGGAAGATCACAGAAGTAATAAAATACAAAACCTGCATTTGATCTCTGGCTCCAAAGTTAGCTCCCGATGTGTGACTACAGAGGACCTAACTCACCTTGATCATCAAGGCAAGAGCAACTCCACCAAACAAAGATCAGCAGTATACCATCAAGTCCAGGCACAGATATGTATGTGTCTATAGGGCTACATTAATATACTTAAGCCTGATAAAACAGGAATGATGGGCCTGGATTCAGGATGGCCTGGTTTTAAATTCTACCTTTGCCATTTGCCTGCTCTGTAGTAAGCTATAGAATCTCTTTGTGCTTCTGGTGGCTTCCTAGGACTTATGGACTAGGTGGCATAGTGAATATAGAGTGCTGGGTCTGGAGTTAGGAAAAGATGGATTGAAATCTTGTTCAAATCTGTCCTCAGATACTAGCTCTGTGACCCAGGGCAAGTCACTCAACCTTTGTCTACGTCAAGTTTCCTCATCTATGAAATAGAGATAGTAGCGGCACCTACCTCCTAGGGTTGTTGTGAAGATCAAATGAGCTCATGATTGTAAAGTGTTTTGCAAGCCTAAGAGAGCTATGTAAACACTAGCCATCATCATTATCACCATCATTATTGTTGTCATTGATTTGTTATTGTTATTGGGTGGTCAAGATCTGTATTTGTGGTGGGAGGTCCAATAGCAAGAGTCCCCTATCCTGACAAATCATAGATTCTTGGTGTAATGAAGGCTTATGTGCTAAGAAACCCTCTACTGACATGCTGCTCCATCCAACCACCAAGCCTGCAAAGAATAAGAGACCTGGGCATGGTCCTTCTACTTTATCCTTTATAGGAGAGGAAATACAAGCCCAAATAAAAGGTGAAAACACTTGTACTGACTTCATACCCCATTTAATTAGAGATACATAAACATTTGGGAACTTTTCATGTAATGTCAGCAGGCCATTTATCAGAAAAGGCACCTGTCAGGCGCTTGGTGCAGTGGTGTGTAATTGTAATACCAGCTACTGGGGAGGCCAAGACTAGTGGACAATTTTCATTACTCTGCTAGCAGGGTCACGTGGAGGCAAGGAGATTCAATGGCTTTCAGAACTCGCTGCTTTTTTTTCATCCTAGAAGAAGCAGATGACTTGTACCAATGATGCTGATGCCAGTTTTGCCTCCTATCCACATCCATCGGATCATGGGAACGAAAAAATAATACCTTGAGCATAACCCAAAATAGGCTACTCAAAGAATTTCTGGTTTCAGAGTTGTGGGGAACTTCTCCACCAATGAAAAATGTCCATGGCTTAGTTGAGAAGGCCTAGGGAATTATTTGAGAAATATAGAGGATGTGTCTTTCTCAGTAAATGAGAGACACTGAACTTAAACCCAGATTTTTTTCTACCACCAAGTCTAGCTGTATAGTTACTATACCCACTTGGCTCTGTGATTGAGAAAATAACACCCTTAAGATAGCCACGGTTCTAGGAAATGTTTACTTATTATTGGGGGGAAAGAAAAATGACAACAAACCAATAGCAACAAAATACAAATCCTTTGCTTCTGAGAACGTGAAGAGAAGTCAACACCAACACTTCTTTAAGTACCTCTTCATTACCATAGATATTAAAGCTTTTCAACATTCAAACTACCTCATCATTTATTCTTCTCTGGGTTGGTATCAGGGAAGATTGTCTTTATGAGCTCTCAATGAGGTTTTTTTGTTTCCATGATGATTTCTTTTCTTAGTGTCAGCTGTGTTCTCAGGCTAATTTTTTTTCTTCAAACCCTGGGAACTTGGGTCGTACCACCTCCTCTTTATTTTTCTCTGGTCAACTTAACCTCTTATTTGGAGAAAAAGAAATGTAGACTTTGGTTAAAGAGCAAGATACCAAGATCATTTTTTGCCTTTAGTAATCTCCTTTTTCTCAGAGTTCAAGAAAGCTAACAAAACAGAAAACTTTTCAAATCTCTTCTCTTCCTTTTAATTTACCAGTACACTTGGAATTTTGTTTGAAAAAAGTGGCTGCTGCATGTTCAAAGAACCTATATGTTATGTTATCAAGATAGGTGTCTTTTTTTCTTTTGGAGACTATGTTAGATCTCCCTATTTCAACCAGACTGGGAGTATAGCAGTCACTCATGACCCTGACCCTACTGTTGATCTGCATGGAAGCTTGTTCAGTTTATCCTTCCTTAGGCAGCCTGATGTCCTCCCTTCTTCTAAGGGCTCATTCTATTGGTGCTGAATTTAGCATAGATACAATTGACTCCAGCAGTACAGCAGCTCAGAATTCTTGAACTAAAGCAAGCTACTAACCTCAGCCTCTCCAGTAGTTGGTATTATACTCATGCATCACCACACCTGGCCCTAATAGGTCTCATTTCTGATAGATCACCTACTGATATTATGTGAAAGCAATGGTCTTTTCATTCCTTCATATACGGTCATCCATTATTTGCTATGTCATTGCTACCATGCATGATATATGAAATAATTTCTTAGGAAGATTTTATGTAATAATCTACAAATAAAAACATCAAACCTTTCCTTTTATGTTGGTGAAAATTAAATATTTCAACAATTCCTGCTTTGTAGGAAAATGTTGATAGAAGAGAAGACAATAAATGCCTTAACCTTTATGGAAACATAAGGTATATATGTTGTCCATAGAGGTTAAGGAAAGCTTTTATAGTTATTTCAAGAATGTTGCCCACCTCTTTCTAAGGGAAACTTTGATTCCTGCCTGGAGGGGAACAGAAGGGTCTGCAAGGATGGCCCCTTTTCTCTCCTCAGAGTTGGATTTCCATGCTATGATTATATCTATCTGCCCTTCTTCCCAAAAAGTGCTAGTCTAAGAGAATAGTTATTTTTTAAGCATGTAAATTTAAGTCATCATTCCACCAAAGAGGGGAATCTCTGAAAATACTCCAAGCTTGACTGAAAGGAAGGAAGGAAGGAAGGAAGGAAGGAAGGAAGGAAGGAAGGAAG
>NW_020954580.1:16214254-16255806 GCF_900497805.2 Vombatus ursinus | reverse complement strand
GGAAGGAAGGAAGGAAGGAAGGAAGGAAGGAAGGAAGGAAGGAAGGATGGAGAGGAAGAAGAGGAAGGAAAGAATGGAAAAAAGATGGGAAGAAAGGAGGAAGGGAAGGAGGCATGAAGAGAAGGAAAGAAAGAAGGAGGAAGGAAGGAAGAAAGGAAGGAGAGAGGGAGGGAAGGAAGGAAGGAGGGAGGGAGGGAAAATCTATTTCAGTTATTTCAGCTCCACATTATATAACAATTTCTCTTAGGAATACTTGCAGCAGAGCTTTGAGTTGTCAATCTGCCAAGATGACATATTCCCCTACCACATAGCAATTGAGCTCTTCAGCCTTTTTTATTATCATTTAATGTATATTTCCTTTAAAAAGAACATGTTCTTTATTCAGTCTGAAAGTTACAATTTAGGGTTACCGTAACACTTTACATTTTCAAAAGTGATTGTTTTTAATGCTCTTCATTGCTGTCCCATGTGTTCAGTTGCTAGGTAGAATCCCATTTTTGCTGATTAGTAAAGTAAAACCCATTGAGGTTAAATATATCTAAGGCTTATAGAACACAAGGGCAGTACAAGCAGAAACGAACTCCCTCTATCTTTCTTTGAAGTAACAATTTAAATAGGATGTCAAGATGAACATTGGAAGTATTTCTACAACAAAGGAACAGATTCAGAATCCTAAGGGCTCCATCAACCTCAATCATCACTCCATCATAGGCAGTGACCATCGGTTTTTTGCTTATTATTGATCTGGTCATTTTTTCAACTTGAAGATGAGAGGTAGGGTGTAGGAAAATCCTTGGTGCTTATCTGTGAAAGAAGTAAACACATTTTATTTTTCAATAAGAATAGCATATCAAATGAATGATATATTTTCCCAGAGTACTTTAGGAACACATCTGAACATTCCTTATATACACAGAGGCTGTATGGTCTGGACCTTTCTCCCAAAGTGTGGCATGCTACCACTTCTCAGAATTACATAAAGACACTTTGTGGTTGGCATGATCTCAATGTCACTCGCTTGGGCTTTGTCTCTTCCCTTGGTAGAGACATGTGACTAGCATCCTAGTTGACTTTAACCCCTTAATAATAAGTACATTTTTAAAAAGATGTTTTCTTCAAAGATATGACAAGAACAAACATAAAAGCATATTCCCCAATACTCCTGAGGCATACTTTCTTTTACTCCATATGAATCTCTGGGGGAGTGGGCTCAAAACATAGTACTGGTACATAGCAAGTTCATGTCTAAATGCAGCATGACTTCTGGGTAAGTCTCTTTCTGGGCTAGGATACCAAAGATTACTTTCAAAGACTGTACCTTACTCCTCAGGATATCAGTCTTATTCTGGCTTCAGAACCTAGCCTGGATCCCAACTACTGGATTTCTGTGGCTAGATCTCTAAACCTTTCTTCAATTTAGAAAGGAAAGGATTAACCAGAAGGCCAAAGAGTCCCCAGGGGATGGAGGATGGTCACTTGGCCTCACAGGGAAGACAAGTCCCTAATGGGGCTTTTTCCTTTCCCCATGGTCTCTCACAGAAGGCTGTGAAAGAGTCAGCATTTCCTCAGACATGACTGAAGCAAAGATCTTACTGAAGCTGACTCAGGCCTTTTCAAAGTCATAAACATTTTTGACTCCAAAGCCAATTGAAAAAGAGTGGTCCCAACAGAACCAGTTATAGAAAGTCCACATATACTCTAGTATAGTCTCTCCAAGGCACTTTACACTTCATCACAATTCTTCCAGAAACAAGCTTCCCACCTTGTCCTCATGGGAAAGTTTCATTAGCTTCCTGTGGACTGGCCATGAGCCAGGTGCCCATTACATGCAAATGTTTGTATGTAACACACACATGTGCCCATGAACACACACATGTGCATGATACATATATGCATATATATATATATATGATTGCACTAGTGGCTATATATTGCATATGTATGTATGTATGTATGTGTACTATGTGTATATATTTATATATGACAAGAGCTAGAGATGACAGGTGGACAACTAGAATCCTCCACTGGTATTTCATGATCTGAGAACAGAGGAAGTAAGACTTCTAACTTGTTAAATGAAGCTCCTATGGCAAACTTGTAAATGAATACACAGGAAGGTCCAGCATGGATAACTTACAAACTGCAACATGAGAATGAGCTCCCAAATAGATGAAATCACAAATGTATTTGAATATTTGACTGTGTGTGTAAGCACATCTATACAGACAATGCTCACATATCTCAATGTATTATACACACACACACACACACATATCATGTATCTATATGTGTAAAGTTTTTTTTGAATTGCATGTGAAAGATTGAAATATGATATGACATAATATGATATGCTATGATACAGTACAATATGATATACCCTACAGAAGGATGATAAGCTGGGCTCAGAGATGAATAAGAAAAGGATAAATATTAAGTTATATCACTGTGTGGACTTTGTATAGTGGTTTGTTTTTGTTTTTTTACTCCTGGACTACATTTTCTTTTTTTTAAACTTTTTTCTTTTTTTTTATTTTTAGGCAATTGAGGTTAAGTGACTTGCCAAGGTCACACAGCTAGTAAGTGTCAAGTGTTTGGTTTGAGGCCGGATTTGAACTCAGGTCCTCCTGACTTCAGGGCCGGTGCTCTATGCACTGTGCCACCTAGCTGCCCCCTAGACTACATTTTCCAAAAGCCCATTATTTTAACACTAGTGTTCCACCTGTGATGCTATGACACCTGCCAGTCATAGAATACCACACTGCCTGAGAAGAATCATCATTGTAGATCACCAAAAGAGCAATAGGAAAATGCAAGCAGCAACATAGTATCACTATGTCTTGCACATGAAAAATGTCATAGCAAACCTCACTCATGATACATATGATTGAAATAGTAGGCTTAGAAATGTAGCAAAGTTGAGGGACAACTAATGGCCATGAATATTGCATTGATTTTTGAGATACAAAATCACACAGAGGAAGGATAACAATGTTTTGATGGGGTCTTCTGTGAAAGATTTATTGAAGGGCATGGACAAGGCTCACATGGAATGAGAAGGCAGAAGTAGGTTGTGATTTATACTAGTTGAGGGCCACCACCACTGATGACTTTACAGATACATTGCATTAATATTAATTTTATTATATATGAATAATTGAATCATACCCTGTGATGTGATTCAGATCCTCTTACAACTTTGGTTGATCCATAGGGATAGGGAGAAGGACTAAAACTGTGATTTCACTGATATAGGGAACTCTTGAGTGTGGAACTCAGTCTTAGAGATTAGCCTAAAGTACAGATAGTTTAAGTGATTGACCCAAGGTCTCCTAGCCAGTATGTGTCAGAGGCAGGACCAAGATCTTTCTGATTCTGAGTCAGATCTCTATCTACTATGCCACATTTCCTGATGATAAATCTATCTATCCATAATATATGCATTTATCAACAACCACAGTCATTGCTGGACTATAAGTGACAACATCATGTGTAACTTAGAGGACCATAGAACTATAAAATGAGAGATAGAAGGGACCTTGGAGGCCATTTTGTATAACTCCCTCAGAAAAGTTAATTGACCAGCCAGGGGTTCTACAGGTAACAACAATAATAATAGCTAGCATTGATATTTGGTTTGCAAAGCACTGTACAAATATTACCTCATTTTATCCTCATGGCAACCCTGGGAGGTAGGTGCTATTATTATCCCCACTTTACAAATTAGGAAATTGAGGCAGCCAAAGACTAAATGACTTCCTCAGGTACACAGCTGGTAAGTGTCTGAAGCCAGATTTAAATTCACATCTTCTTAACATCTGTTCTAGCACTTTACATATGGCATCAGTGATATTTTAACTCAGGCCTCCTGACTCAAAATTCAGCCTTTTTCTGCCATATGCCACACTGCTAAAAGAGTATAAATGCTTTTCTGAGAATGAAAGAAAAGCAATCACTTATTTGTGAAACACAAATACAGCTTTATAAACACATGCTTTCCTAATACCTCATCTGCTAAAGACTGATTTATGTAAGTACTTCAACAAGAAAGTTATGCTGCTCGATTGACAAACATTCTTTGTTATTTTTCCTCTTAATAGTATTTTATTTTTCCAATTACATGTAAAGATAGTTTTCAACATTCACTTTTATAGGATTTTGAGTTTCAAAGTTTTTTTTCCTTCCCTCCTTTCCCCTCTCTCCAAGAAGGCATGCAATCTGATATAGATTATACATGTACAATCATATTAAACATATTCCAACATTAGTCATGTTGTGAAGGAAGAATCAGAACAAAAGGGAAAACCACAAGAAAGGGAAAAAAAAGAGAAAATAATATGCTTTGATCTGCATTCAGACTTCATAGTTCTTCCTCTGGATGTGGATAGCATTTTCTATCATGAGTCTTTTGGAATTGTCTTAGATCATTGCATTGTTGAGGAGAGCTAAGTCTATCAAAGTTGATCATCACACAGTGTTGTTATTATGTACAGTGTTCCCTTGGTTCTGCTCACTTCACTCAGCATCAGTTCATGTAAGTTTTTTCAGGTTTTTTCTTAAATCTTCCCGCTCATTATTTCTTATAGAACAATAATATCCCATTACTTTCATATACCACAACTTGTTCAGCCATTCCCAATTGATGGGCATCCCCTCAATTTCCAAGTCTTTGGCACCAAAAAAGAGCTGCTATAAATATTTTTGTACATGTGGATCCTTTTCCTTTTTTTATGATCTTTTTGGGATACAGACCTAATAGTGGTATTGCTGGATCAAAGGTTATACAGTTTTATAGCCTTTTGGGCATAGTTCCAAATTGTTTTCCAAAATGGTTGGATCAGTTCACAACTCCACAAATAATGCATTAGTGTTCCAATTTTCCCACATCTTCCCCAAAATTTATCATTTTCCATTTTTTGTCACATTAGCCAATCTGATAAATGTGAGGTGGTACCTCAGAATTGTTTTAATTTCTCCAATCAATAGTGTTTTAGAGCATTTTTGGGGGGGCTAGGCAATGGTGTTAAGTGACTTGCCCAGGGTCATGCAGCTAGTAAGTGTTATGTGTCTGAGGCCAAATTTGAACTCAGGTCCTCCTGAATCCAGGGCCAGTGCTCTATCTACTGTACTGCCTCGCTGCCCCATTTTAGAGCATTTTTATATCACTATAGATAGCTTTAATTTCTTCATTTGAAAACTACCTGTTCATATCCTTTGACCATTTATCAATTAGGAAATGATTTTTAGTCTTATAAATTTGACTCAGTTCTCTATATATTTCAGAAATAAGGCCTTTATCAGAAACACTGGCTGTAAAAATTGTTTCCTAGTTTTCTGCTTCCTTTCTAATCTTGGCTGCATTGGCTTTGTTTGAGTGAAAACTTTTCAATTTAATGTGATCAAAATTATCCATTTTGCATTTTATAATGTTCTCTACCCTTTTGGTCATAAATTCTTCACATTTCCATAGATCTGACAGGTAAACTATTCCTTGTTTTCTTAATTTGCTTATGGAATCACCCTTTACATCTAAATCATGTACCCATTTTGACCTTATATTGGTTTATGGCATAAGATGTTGGTCTGTGTCTAGTTTCTGCCATACTATTTTCCAGTTTTCCCAACACTTTTTGTCATATAGAGAGTTCTTATCCCAGAAGTTGGATTCTTTGACAGTATCAAACTAGTAGATTACTATAGTAGATTACTATAGTCATTGACTACTGTGCCTTGTGTACCTAACATATTCCACTGATCTACACGGATCTATTTCTTAGCCAGTACCAAGTAGTTTTGACGGTTGCTGCTTAATAATAATAATCACATTAACAAATTTTTAGATCTGGTAAAGCTAAACTACCTTCCCTTGCATTTCTTTTCATTCGTTCCCTTGATATTCTTGACCTTTTGTTCTTTCATATGAATTCTATTTTTTTTCTAGCTCTATAAAATTCTTTGCCATGCTTTTTGGCCTTCCGGAGTTCCTGTTTCTTTTCTGAACCCTACTAAGCTGAACTATTGGGGGGAAGGTAGATTAACATGATGCTTTCTTGCAGTTTGTTGTAGTATTGAGGTTTCCTAGTTAGCTGACTCATAGAGAGCTAGCATCTTCACAAAAGACACCACACCATCAAGGAAGAAATATACAAGGAAGAAATATCCATTTTTTGGTGGAATTCTTTGAATAGTCTATAAACCAATCACCACAAGTAAAAAATTAGTGGAGTGACTTGGAGAAAAAATGCTAGCAGGTGGATATCTGGGCCTCGTTTCCAATGGCAACAATACATATGCCACAAATGTTAGAAAAGGGATTTACCATGAAAAATTAGAGTCTGGTCTTTGCTTAGAAAATACCTTTTTCACTCCTAAATCTAAGCAGTCCTCTTCAAAATATTAAGAAACAAAAGGGTTTGTTCTAAAAGAATCAGATTTGATAATAATTGCACCATTTGATATTACCAATTACTTTCCCCCACCCTGAATTTTGCAGACTACCTTATTACTACATGCATTTACATCATTTAGACTCTTCTTTTTCGAAATTACTCTCTGAAATGACCTCCTGGGATTTATTCCAAGAACATAATGATCCTGTTCTTACATCCCTCCTCCCTTTATCTCTCTATAGCTGCAACTAATGTTTTTGGCAAAAATGATCATTTTCAGCTCAAAATTCACAGAGGTAGTCTGTCCACTTATTTGATATGCCTGCATTAAGTAATGTAGAATTATTCACTAACCTCCTATGAGCATTGAGACAATTCTGGGTTCATTTCATTCTTCTACTTTCAGAAAGTGGTACATAATGCAAAAGGTAAGAGAAAATAGAAAATTAAAATGACAATATATGTGTCTCAGTGTATATATGTATATAAATATATATACACACATATGTGTATATCTATGTTTATTATGTGTGCATATGTTATATATACATATATAATACAAACATACAATTATGTTTATATGTACATATTGAAAGCTTTAGAAGCATCCTGAATAACAATCAATAAAATTAATCATAGGTATAGTCTATAATCCCCATGTTAAACTCAGAATTTTAGATTTGAAGGCACTTTAATTTTTTTCTTACACTCACCACTGAAGCAGGACTACACTTAATTTCAATTAAACTATTCATATCAGGCATTCAGTCTCCTGCCTTTGCACATGGTGCCTACTCCCCACATGTAGAATGTGTTCCCTCCTCACCACCATCTCATAGTATCCTTAGCTTCCTTTAAGGTTCATCTCAAGTCTACTACAGGATGGCTTTACTAATCCTCTTCTTTGTTCACACCTGCTCCTTTCTTAAATTGTATTTCATACATACAACCCCTCCCAACATACAACCCCTCAGTAGACTGTAAGCTCCTTGAGGGCAAGGACTTTCATTTTGCCTTTGTACATCCAATATCTAGCATCATGCCTTCCATTGCTTGTGCTGAATAAACACTAAATGAAGGAATGAATAAGTGAGTGAGTGAGTGAGTGAGTGAACTTAAAACACTCTGGGTAACTACATTCTATAACTTTCCTCAGTAATGAATTTTAATAATTAATTAAGAAATAGTCCACGAGATTTGTTAGAAGAGGAATGATCTTCCATTTTTCCTTGCTTTAACATAAATAATAAAATTTTAGCAGTAGCCTCCATTTCAGTGTAAACAAGGCATCAGTCACATCTAATCCCTGTATTAGTCAGGTCTAACCCCTTTATTTTCATTATCTTCTGCCCTAATTTTTATCAAGGTCAATAAAAAGAAAACAAAGTTGGTTCTGTTTAGGATCTTGAGGACAAAGACAGACTAGCAAATTAGGAAGTCTCTGTTGTCTTCTCTGGAATACTGTCCCAAAGAGAATGACTGACATGTTATGAACATAGCATGACTATATGTTTTCTATATACCTTTTGTTCAAAATGGATCATATTAAAAAGTCCACTTGCCACATACAGACTGGTGGAACAGCTATCACTTATCATTATGGACAAAATCAAGTTTTTATTCTCTTGTAGTCTATATTATAAGCAGTGAATTTTCTTATCAAACAAATGCAAGTCACTACATCATTATTATCAAAATAATGACCACTTATTGGACTCCTGTTGTGTGTATAGTATAATACTGGGCTGTTAGATTATGTTAATCATAGAAATTATATAACTTTTTTGCCTCATAGGGTTAATAGCTAATAATTTATGACAGATTCTGAAAGCATCTCATAGAAGACAGTAGTGACAGAAACTGAGCAAGCACAGACAGATATAAATATCTAGCACATTTGTCCCTCCCTATATGGCTATAATAGGTTGATTGAGTATGCAGTTGCATATATGGCCCTTGTCCTCACATGTAGATATGACACATGTTCCTAGAGCTTAGGACATTCTCTCTCTCTCCCTCTCTCTCTCTCTTTTTTTTTTAGGCAATTGGGGTTAAGTGACTTGCCCAGGGTCACACAGCTAGTAAGTGTCAAGTGTTTGGTCTGAGGCTGGATTTGAACTCAGGTCCTCCTGACTTCAGGGCCGGTGCTCTATCTACTGCACCACCTAGCTGCCCTGACATTCTCTAATTCTCTTGGGAGATTTCTCAGATTAATTTGATTTTGAAAAAAAATGTCTAAAATGCCAGAATTTTATATAAATGGAATCTCAGAAATAATGGGGAAATGCAACTAATAGGTTACATATTTTACCATAGGCTTCTCAAATTTATTCAGTCGTCTCTCTCCTGAGGTGAAGTTTCTATAATCTAAAATAATGACATAGTCAGCTATTTGCTCATCCAAAAGTAAGCACTGGAATCCTCCCTGGAAGATTGTAATCAGCTCTTATTCACTGTTTTCTCTTTCTCCTAATACTCCAAAATCAAAGCATATACTGACTGTACCTTAGATCCTTGATTTCTAACTCCCAAATCTTCCTCCTCACCTACACCCACTTCAATTTCAGGATACTACTGTCTAAAATCTCTTCCTTACCATTGTAGTGATAGGAACTACTGAATTTCAGGGGACCATGCTCAAGGAGGGTGCTATTTGCATACCACAGATGTCCCAGAGAGTTTAGATTCTATTTGCACCTGTTCTATCCCACATAGACCCTTGATAAAATAATGAAGTGTCTGATATTTGTCTTTGTTGCCCTCCCAACTCCCCTTTCAGCACCCTTTTCTCCCTTCCTTATACTGAGATGCTATCTTACAATCATATGAGGTCATTCCTCACCTAGAAGTATTCATATTTTAAAAGATTCTTAAATAACAATTTTTAAAATGTTTGATAGCTAAAGGAGTGAATCTCTAATGGTAAAATTTCAGGCCAAGGTGGCAAGCTAAGGGAAGAAATAATTTCAAGCAAAGTACTCTTTCTAGCACTCCTTAATCTCACCAGAAATGTGGCTTGAATTTGAAAAGGAAGACCTGAATTTGAACCTCATCTCAGATACTAGGTTTGTGACCCTCTCCTAGTCACTTAAACTCTCAGCCTCAGTCTTCTCATTGACAAAATGGGAATAGTAAAAGCACTAATTTAATATAGTTGTTGTGAGAATTAAATGAGATAATATGCATAAAAAACTTTATGAACCTTAGACTGTTGTATAAATATTAGCTATTATATGCTCAAGCACTCTATCTTCAAAAACTAAGTTAGTAGTTGCATTTGTAGACAGGACTGATTAAACAGATGAATGTGTAACATAAATCCTTCCACACTTTCCTAGTGACAGATGCCTTTGATTTACCACTCCAACAACTCTTTGCAGTCACCATAACTATTTACAACCCTGCCTCTTTGGTTGTGTTGTATCCAAGATGTTTGTGCTCACAAAAACACTATTTCAAATTGTTCCATGCTACTGTTTTCTACAGTGTAGTGTAAATAACACATTACTGGCAATCTGTAAACTTAGGCAAGTCATTCAAACTTCTGTAGACTTGTTTCCTCAATCATAAAATAAGGGACTTTTCATGAATAATAATAACAACTCACATTTATGTGATGTTTTAAGGTTTGCTAAGTTCTTTCCATACAGTAACCCTGGTATGCAGATAGTACAAATATTACAGATATAATTTTACAGATGTGGAAACTAAGGCTCAGAGAGATTAATTGACTGGTGCATAATCTCACAATTATCCCATATACAAATATATGTGTATGTTGTTAGTCCAGTGCTGCTTTTATTTAAAAAACAAACATCATTGATAGTTTTGGTATTCATATTACTTTTATTTCTGAATATATGTCTTCTCTTCCTTCTTATCTATCAAGTGAACCAACCTTTATAAATGGAAGATGCAAAAGAAAGTAAGGGGAACATATTAGTAAAATCACCCAACATATCAACCAGTTCTCAGCACATACACAATGTTTCATACCCATAGTCCTAATACTTCTTTTTCTCTGCTCTTCTCTAAGGCTACAATCCCTATAGTGCATTTCATGAAGCTCATGTGGCATCACATCATAACATTTTTGAGCTCCACATACCTTGTAGCTTTTTCAGTCAAGTGAACAAGCCAAGGGAACAAGTTTTTTGTCAAACCAAGTCAACTATGTGCTGGGGATACAAAGAAACAAATCCTGCCCACAAAGAGCTCACATTGGAAGAGGAATAGCACGCATATACCTAGGCACATAAAAGCTATATTCAGAATAAATGGACAGGAATCTCAGAAGGGAAAATACTAGTAGTTAGAGAAACCAAGAAAGGTTTCCTGCAGAAGGTAGAGTTTGAGCTGAGTTATGAAGAAAGGTGGGGGAGCAAAGAGGCAGATGTAACAAAGGAGAACAAATCCAAGCAGAAGGGACAAAAGTATAATTTGGGAAACGAAGTATCACGTCTGAGTAAGAACAAGGACAGTGTTTCTGGGTTATAGAGTACATAGAAGAGAGTAAAGTGTGAGAACATTTAAATGAAGGTAGGAAGGGACCAAATTACGAAGAACTTTAAATGCCGAAGAATTGGCATTTTATATGATCCTAGAGGCAATAGGAATGTGAAATTCAGATGATTGATAATGGTTAATCAATAGTTAAGAGTTTTTAGTTAATCACTGAAACTCTATGGATCAGATTTGGATTTAATTTATAGGCCTCAGCAGTAGTTTGTAAGAGTTTGGTATCTTAATTTTAAGGGCTACATGAGGAAGATTGATGAGTGTTAGTTGAGGTAACCTGGTCAGGAGTTTTGTCTAGCTCTGGGTCTCTGGTATTGAATGTTATCTGGCATGAAACTTTCCAGAGGATGTTGTTCAATTCTGTGTTTTTCCCATTGCTATGTATTCTGGACACTCCTCCTTAAAAGTCAGTGTGATTAAGCAAAATGTATAGGCCACCCTTTGCCTTTCTTATACACCCATCACAGTCTTAGTTAAGTTTGTATCACTGGACCTTATTAAACACCAAGTTCTATAAAAAGCTGCTCTGATTGTCGTGTGACTCTGGTCATTGAGGAACCACTGATTTCTATTACTGGCAAGTGCTGGCCTCGCTAATAAATAGATCGTGCTTGGAAGTTTGTGCCCCAGATATTTATCATGACAGGAAGACACTGGAGTTGGGTGAGTGGAGGGTTGGCCCTCTCATCTTTCAGATGAGGAAAATGAGGCCCAGAGGAATGAAAATGCCTTGTCCATATTCACTCAGTTAATAAGTGATTCAAATGGGAAGGAAACCCATGTACTCTAATTCCTAACCCATTGCTTTTTCTGTTTAATCACAGTGCACAACAAGTACAAATTTCTAAATCTAATACAGAAGTGGAAACATAAAGAGACTGGCTAATTAAAATGGCTTTCCATTAGAGAGCCCTTTTACTGTTCTGAGCTTTAGGCTTTCTCTTAGTTTTGTTTATTTGTTCAATTATTGGTTCCCTTGTTCTAATTTCTATTATCCTGTTTGTTTATTCCTACCATGGATGTTTCTCAAGCTAACTGTAAATAATTTGTGTTAATGGAGGTATGCATCAGCATACCTAATTCAAAAATTGTTTAAAATTTGATGTGTTGGAAAATGTTTTGTACCTTCAAGCATTTGAATATGAGATATTTAATATTATGGGAATTCACAGCCCTGTGATGTCTCATATGCCACTGGTTTGAAATTGAATAATTCACCTAGAAGCTAAATCAAGTTACTTTTTCACTGTCTATGATGGCGTGAACTCTTGGTGGGAGATGGTTATGGGGGAGGGCTGACTGGCCAGGAAGGGCCAGGGGCAGGGAAGGCTGGTGGTTGTAGTGATTAAAAATAATGTTTACTGAGTCCTGAGAATGAAACCCAAATAAGATTTCATCAAGTGGTAGAACATGTAAAGTTTAGAATCTGATTAGGTATGCTGGGATCATCACATAAAGGTCCAGACTAGGCAAGGGAACAGGAAGAGGTATGATCTGAGCAAGTAAGCCATGGAAGGGCATTCAGAAGTTAAAGTCAGGCAGGAGAGGGCATGGGTTGGGACTCACAGCCCAAACATGGCACAAGAAATCAGACTATGGCACTACATCTCAACAGGATCCTGAATAGCAAGGCAATCTCAAATCAATCCAATAAAATCCAGTTAAGCCAACCTTTATTAAGCACCAATTATTATCAGCGCCAATGTGCAAAGCACTATGCTACTGGGCGCCGGTAATGTGAACCCAAAATTAAGAAACAGTCACTGCTTTCAAGGACCAACCTAGTGTGGTAGATTAGAAAGAACATTGAACTTGGAAGCAGAGTCCCTGGGTTGAAATTCTAACTCTGGCACTTACTATCTCATGATTTTATGTAAAGTGCTTAAGCTCTTTTGATTTCAGTTTTATCATGTAAAAAAATTGAACGATCCAGTTAGATGACTTGTGAAGTCCTTTCTAGTTCTGAAAATATGGCCCAATATCATCTACTTGATTTTACAAAGAAAAATAAAACATGCAAAGAGATAAATATATACATGAGAATCTGAAGAGTAAGAAAGAATTGTATCAGCTTCCTGATACAAGCAAATCAGGACAATTAGCATTTATTAAATGCTTACTCTGTTCCAGGCACTGTACTAGGTACATCCACATCTGTAAGACTCACGGCATCAATCTAAACAGAAGTGAACTCATTCTAATCCTACTGTTCCACTACTATGGGCCAAGGAGGTAAATGCCTCCTAGCTTCCCTGAATAGAGAAATAATCTTCACAGTTGCTTGGGTGAAACAAAGATACTGTTTATGTTAGCAGTTTACTTAATTAAGCAAGTCTATGAGAATTTAAGATCTTGTGCCCATGATATTAAGTTGATTTTCTAAGCCCTGTGCTACAAAACATGGGGTAGTAGCTGAGAGTACAAGCTGCCAGGTTTTTCTAGCCAAATTTCTGGCCTGAACTGTTATCCCTTTGCTGAATGGGGATGTAAAGATAAAAATGAAATAGTTACCATTTATCTAGAACTTTGAGGTTTGCAAAGTGTTTTTACAAATATTGTAATATTTTTATTCTTACAAGAACCTTGGCAGGCAAATATTATTATTAATCCCATTTTACAGATGAGGAATCTGAACCAGACAGAGGTTGAGTGATTTGCTCAGTGTCACACAGCTAATAAGTATCTGAGACTGGATTTAAACTTAGGTCTTCCTAAATTCAGGCCCATGACTTTAATCTACTGTGCCACTAATCTGCCTCTTAGAAGATATGTCTTTTCTCAAGAAGCTTATGTTTTTATCAGAGCTGTTAACATGTAATTACGTACAAAAGAAATATACAATAATTCAGGGGTGGTGGGAATCAGGGGAGGGAATAAATATTGATATCACATCTACTCCATGCCAAGCGCTATGCTAGATATTGTTTTTGTTTGCTTGTTTACAAGTATTATCTCATTTGATCTTTACAGAAATCCTTAGAAGTAAATGCTATTATTATCTTCATTTAACATTTGAGGAAACTGAGGCAAACAGAGGCAAAGTGACTTGCCCAGGATCACATAGTTAGTAAGTATCCAAGGCTGAATTTGAATTCAGGTTTTCCAAACTCCAGGCCCCGAGCTTTATATACTGCATCAGATCAGGAATGGTGTCCTATAGAGATGGCATTTGAGCTGAACTTCAAGGGCAATTTGGGATGCTAAGACATAAATTGAAAGACCAAATAGAAGAGCTCGTATCTGATATTAGAGGTAAAAGGGAGCCCCCAGGATTGATTGAGTAGGGGATAGATATGACTGGTTCAGGATTTTAGTAATATTCTTTTGACAGCTGTGTGAAAGAT
Source organism: Vombatus ursinus (assembly GCF_900497805.2). Taxonomy (NCBI): domain Eukaryota; kingdom Metazoa; phylum Chordata; class Mammalia; order Diprotodontia; family Vombatidae; genus Vombatus; species Vombatus ursinus. Next base: position 16,241,558 of record NW_020954580.1, on the reverse strand, counting down.
GGCCTAGAATAGAAAGAAGCTTGAGACAGTAACACTAACTAGGGCCTACTACAATACTCTAGGCCAGGAATACGGGCCTGGATGAGTGATAGAGGGTATCATACCCACTGATGAGGGTATCGTGATTGCCCTTTGAGTGGCGGATCCCAAAAGGTTTCTAGCAGTAGTTGAGCCCGTGAAGAAAGCTTCTCTAAAAGGCTAAGCTGAGGAGCAAGTGCAAAACGGTAAAGGTGGAGGAGTGGGGACAGGGGCTGTCTGCCCTCTGCTGTGGCTACCTGATATAAGCAAATTAGGACTAACAGGTGTGTACTGCCCTCCAGAGATGGGCAGATGCTGCTGATTGGGAAAAGAGGCTGTGGCCTATGGGAAATACATCCTCACAGTTCTAACTGATTACAGGATTTATCTACTAAGCTAACATGGTATCAATAAGACTTAAACAGATAAGAATTTCAGTTTTAAGTGGTGTTTAAACACTTTAAAAGCACCTACACATAGAGCATTGGTGCATCTAGAGTTTGAAGCCGTGGTTATTTATGCTAAAGCCTCCCTCGAAGTTCTCCTATGATGCATAAACAATGGGGTGCAGGTGATCTTTGCTCTCCGAGGCTTCAACTGCAAAGTACAAGTTTTTGAAAATCCTACCAAGCTGCAAAACTTCTTTCATGTTCAGACAGAAGAAGGATGTTTACCTGTTGACCAAGGACTGGCCAGTAAAATTTCAAAGTGGGTCAACACCAGAGCGTTGTCTACTAGGTAAGGAATCATCTAACTATAAAACCTTTGATCTCTGGAAATAATCTGGAAAATGTCCTATAATTAAATCTTTCAGTCAATCCAAACTATTCTTCTTCTGCCCCATTTTCTACTCCATCCTTTGAATGGATATTAGGGAAATTCTATTTTATTTCAAATTGTTTTTAACTCTACTGTAGAAACTTGGCTTTGAAGCTAGAGAGAGAACTTTATGAAAGTTAACTTCTGCTCTTTTCCTTCCCTGCTCATTCCTCCATCCAAAGGAAGGACTGTATCACCTTTCAGGTTGACTCACAACATCAATCTAAATAGAAGTGAACTCATTCTAATCCTACTGTTCCACTACTATGGGCCAAGGAGGTAAATGCCTCCTAGCTTCCCTGAATAGAGAAATAATCTTCACAGTTGCTTGGGTGAAACAAAGATACTGTTTATGTTAGCAGTTTACTTAATTAAGCAAGTCTATGAGAATTTAAGATCTTGTGCCCATAATATTAAGTTGATTTTCTAAGCCCTGTGCTACAAAACATGGGGTAGTAGCTGAGAGTACAAGCTGCCAGGTTTTTCTAGCCAAATTTCTGGCCTGAACTGTTTTCCCTTTGCTGAATTATTTCAGCACATTTAAAATTATTCTTAGTATGTGAGCAAGATGAGTAATGAATTTGTCCAAAGCTATGTTAGATCCAAAGGATCTCTTAGAACTATCTGCATTTCAGATATTTGGAAGTAAACTGGTAACTTGGGGAAAATTTTTGTGGGGGTATATTATTTACATATGTGTGTGCATGTATCTCATACCCTCTCTGGGAAGCTGGTTAGGGAAGGGGAGAATGGACAGAATTAACGTTGTGATATAAATGATAATTACAAAGTAGTAAAAATAAGTACAAAGTAATAATAATAGTAAACTTTTATACAGAGTTTAGGGTTTGCAAAGTGCTTTCTACATATGATCTCATTTGACCTGATTTAATCCAGTGTCCCTCCGTGCTACAGAAATATGCCAAGGTATCATCATTAAAGATTCCTTGAAGAAGATCAGAGGTGGAAAAACCATCTGTGACTCTTTTGGCCCATTCCAAGCTCAACTGTTAAATGTTCAACACATGACCTAGAAAAGTTCTGGAGGATGGTAGGTAGGCAGGCTGGAATTTGCTAATTCTTAAGGAATAAGAAACAATGTTTTTATTTGCATAAAACAAAATAGGCATGGGCAAGAGGAAGGGAGTTCAAGGGAGAGTAAGAGATGAGGGTGAGAAAGCCTCGGTTCCCTATATTCTGAGAAACCTCGCAAAATTGAACTATATATTCCACATCTAAAAGGCAAAACTCATACTGTTAACTATGTCATTCAGAAACAATTTTTTGTAACCAGTCTACTAAATCATTCAATAATAGACGGCCTCTGTATGAAAGATGCAAGATAAACATCTATTTAATGATATTGTGGGATAAAAAATTAGAAGGAAAAGAGACTCATTATAACATCCTGTTCTACCTGCCAATGAGCAACTTTACCTTCAGTGCTTTGACAAGTTCATTTTGAAATAAATCAAACAGTGGTAGGTGCTCTCACTAGTGCTAAGATGTTTTATTTTTAACATTCACCCAAATTATTCTTTTTAACATTTTGATCCTTCTTGGCAGTCACAATCTGAGATTCACTAACCATTCTTAGAGCACCTTTTCTTGCTCCCTTACAAAGACCTAAAGTATGAAGTATATTCTCTAATTCTCTTACTTCCTCTTGTCTTGAAAGAGGGAGGAGAGGGAAGGGAGGGAGTATATCATATAGTTTTAATGTCTCATAAACAGGGGTAGTTAGTAGACTGATTCTAATGTGGTATGATTTCAAGAATGCTGAGAAGGCCTTCTGTCTTTCAAAATATTTCATTGTTGATACTACTTGTTGATAGCTGAAATGTCACATTTAGAGATTCATTCCTTTGTCATAAAATGCATATCTAAACTGCTAAAATTAAGGTAATATTCTCAATGTAGTAACCATCATAAAACCAATATTCAAATAAATACAATTTTAAATCATCATACATGACACAGAATCTCAGATTTGGAAAGGAACAAAGAGATCACCTAAACCAACTCAGAACTGAAGAAAAATCCTCTCTGACACCTCCAGTGGGAAATCCCTTGTCCTGAGCCAAACCACTGTTCTTTTGTACTGTTCCAATTGTGTGATAGATTTTTCATATGTTAAACTCGAGTTGAATTTGCTGCAGTTTCCACCTATATTCCACCTTAATTCTACCTTGTGTGGCCAAATGAAAAAAAAAATCTACTCCCTCTTCCATATGACAGTCTTTCAAATACATGAAGGGTACTCTCATGTCCTCTCTAAACCTTTACTCCTCCAGACTATAGATTCAACTACTTGTCCTATGACATGTTCTTTGCCTCCCTTAACATCTTAATCATCTTTCTATGAATGTCTTAAATTTTGTCAAAGTCATTCCTCAAATGTAGTGCCTGGAGTAATATATCATATCAGATGTAATTTGACCAGCAAAGAGTAAAGAGGGATATTATTTCTCTCAAACTGGACATAATGCCTTTCTGAATGCAATTTAAAATTGTTTTTTTGTAAATGGTTAACCTATTTATCATGTAGCCTGAGATCATTAATAAGCCCTCTTCCTCAATTTTGATAAAAAGCATTCATTTTCCTGTAGCTGACATGGAGCATAGAAGCTGTATTTTGTTAATGTTGTATGAACTTTTGTTCTGATACTTTACAAATCCATTATTGTCCATTTAACATTCAAAGGTCTACAAAAAGATGAAAATTGCAAAAAAAATTAAAAATTCTGAATTAGCTATTTTGGCTATTTTACACTGTTATAAAGGAGGAAGAAAGGAAGAAGGGAAAAAGCATTTTCAAATGTTCAAGATGTTCAATGTTCAAATATGCACTGTTCTAAGAGCTAAGATCCATATAGAAAATCAAGATCATCTCTGCTTTTAAGGAACTCAGAGTTAACAATATGTTGACTTATATTGAGTTTGTGGTCTGTTACAAATCCCAGATCTTTTGGCAACAAACTGCTTTCTCCCCTGCATTGTGGCTGTGCAATTGATGCCTTAAACCTAAGTGTAGGAATTTACAGTTACCCCCATTAAAGTTTATCTTGGATTGAACCCAATGCTCTGCAACCCAGTATTGCTGTAAGGTGTAAACAAAACAGTATGCCACATATCAAATTAAAATTTTCAAATGTCAGCTAATTTCCTACTACTCCTATGTTGATAACTATTACTGTTTTTATTATTTATTGCCATACAGATGAAATCACATAAATGTGAATGACTATTTTTAGATATGAAAACTGTTCTCCAGTTCAATTCAAAACAAACATTTATTAAGCCTACAAGAGACTATGATAGGCACTGTGGGTACAAAGATGAAAAATGACATAGCTCCTACCCTTACAGAGCTTACAATTTTAAGTTTTTGTGGGTCAGTGTTAAGGCCAATGAATGATCAGCAACAATTTTGTGTGTGATAATACTCTAGTTCCAGTATAATTTGTTTGTTGAATATTCAAGGATATTTGAGAAGGTTATATCTATAGTACAGGAGTTTGCCATCTGTTAGTTTACAAAGGATAACAAGCTTTGAGTTTGTAATTCTGGCCAAGTGACTGTAGTTTTAAAGATATTTGGTAGGCATTAAGTTTTTGCAACCTGGAGTTATATGTTTTACAATTTCTACCGTTCCTTTTAAAAATCTGCATTGGTCAAAAAGTCTAGGTTCTGTAAGGTTGAACTTTCTATAGTAACTGGCAGTAATGACCTGAACTTGTATTACTATGATAATCAAATCCATTTAACTAAGATATATTTTTCTCTTATTTGTTAACATATTATTGGCTAAATCCTCATAGAAATCATCAGTGGAAAACCTTTTGATTCCATTCTTGCAGCTTACACATTTAATAGGCTTCATCCCATGGTAATTCAGTGTCAGTTACATTGGATAGGTCCAATGTCAAGTATTTCTTATCAGCCTTTGATATTGATGTGCAAAGTGATATTTCTTAAGAAATTATTTTTTGTAAATGATTAACATATTTATTATGTAGCCTGAGAACATTAATAAGACCTCTTCTTCAGTTTTGATAAAGAAGCATTCATTTTCCTGTAGCTGATTTGGAGCTTGGAAACTGTATTTTGTTAATGTTGTATGAACTTTTGTTCTGATACTTTGCAAATTCATTATTGTCCATTTTACATTCAACGGTCTACAAAAAGATAGACACTTTTTAAAAAGCATTTACTATTATTATCACTGTTATTTCATTCTAAAATATTTTAATGATGTTCAAATATGAACAATCTGAGGACAAGTTGCTATCCTGCTTAAATTGTTTTCCATTTAATATTCTGTGGATTATTATACAGATAGATAAAGCTATTAAGTTTTGTAATTGAATAAGAATTATGGCATGTAAAGTAATCTTCTGTAGACTCCCTAAAAGCATTTTCAGCATAATTCCAGTAGCAGACAGAATGACAGGGATAACATATATCATACTGTTCATACATTATTTAAAATTTTTTCTACTAGATTATATGTTTTAAAAACTTTTAATTCCACTTAGTTTGGATATTGAAGAATTCAGTATTGAAGCAGCTATTAAATTTTTTGCCTTTAAATTTTAGGGGGGGGAAGGGAAGGAAATAAGCATTTATATAGTACCTAAATATATGCCATGCACTATGATAAGGACTTTTTTTATACCAAATATTATCTCATTTGACCTTTATAACAACCCTGCAAGCTAGGTTCTATCATTATCTTCATTTACAGTTGAGGAAACTGAGGCAAACAGAGCTTAAATGATTTGCTAATAGCTAGTAAAGTGTGTGAGGCCAATTTTCCTGATTTAGGCCCAGCATTCTCTCCACTAATTGATAAATTTGAGCACACAAACCTCACAGCCAAATGCAGAAAAGCAAAAATATTAAATGTACCCCTTTTGGATAATTATGCAATAAAATGCATTCAATAAAGGGCTGTGGAAACATGGATTAAAAATAATCTGAAACTAAATAATCTAATCCTAAAGAATGAGTAGGTCAAAGAATAAATCATAAGAACAATCAATAATTTCACTAAAGAGAATGACAAAAATGAGACAACATACCAAAATTCATGGGGTGTAGCCAAAGCAGTACTTAGGGGAAAATTTATATCTCTAAATGCTTACATCAATAAGATAAAGAACAGATTAATTAGTGAATTTGGCATGCAACTAAAAGAACTAGAAAAACAAACTAAAAATCCTCAATTAAATGCCAAATTGGAAATCCTGACAATCAAAGGAAAGATTAAAAAAAGAAAGAAAACCAAATTACCAGTAACAAAAGTGAAAAAGGTGAATTCACCACCAATGAAGAAAAAATTAAAGCAATTATTAGGAGTTATTTTGCCCAATTATATGTCAGTAAATCCGACAATCTAAGTAAAATGAATGAATATTTATGAAAATATAAATCACCTAGATTTACAGAAGAGGAAATAAAATATTTAAGTAACCCTATCTTAGAAAAAAGACATTAAATGAACCATAAATGAGCTCCCTAAGACTTAATCCCCAGGAACAGATGGATTCACAAGCAAATTTAAAGAACTATTAATTCCAATACTATATAAACTATTTGGGAAAATAGACAAAAAAAGGAGCCTACCAAATTCTTTTCATAACACAAATATGGTTCTGATACCTAAACAAGGAATAGCAAAAACAGAGAAAAACACTATAGATCTATTTCCCTGATGAATATTTATGTAAAAATTTAAAATAAAATACTAGCAAGGGGATTACAGCAACATATCAGAAGAATCATAAGCTATGACCAGGTAAGATTTATACCAGGAATGTAGGACTGTTTCAATATTAGAAAAACTATCAACACAATTGACCATATCAATAACAAAATCAACAAAAATCATATGAGTGTCTCAATATATGCAGAAAAAACTATTGACAAAATATGATGCTCATTACTATTAAAAACACTTGAAAGCATAGGAATAAATTGAGCTTTTCTTAAAATCGTAAGTAGTATCTATCTAAAACCATCAGCAAGCACTATCTATAATGGGAATAAGCTAGAAGCCTTCCCAATAAGATTAGGAGTGAAGTAAAGAGGTTCATTATCACTGCTATTATTTAATATTGCAGTAAAAATGGTAGCTTTAGCAATAAGAGAACACAAAGAAATTAAAGCAATTGAAATAGACAATGAGGAAACAAAACTATTACCGTTTGAAGATGATATGATGGTTTACTTAGTGAATCCTAGAGAATTAACTGAAAGACAAGTTGAAATAATTAACAACTTCAACAAAATTGCAGGATGTGAAATAGACTTACATATATCATCAGCATTTCTATATTACCAACAAAGTCCAATAGGAAGAAATAAAAAGAGAAATGCTATTTAAATTAATGATAAAATAAAATACTTGGGAGTCTACCTGCCAAAACAAATTTAGAAACTATATAAATACAATTACAAAACATGTTTGATACAAATAAAGTCAGATCTAAACAGTTGGGGAAATATTCACTGCTAATGTGTAGGCTGAGCCAATATACTAGAAATAACAATTCTTCCTAAATTAATTTACTTATTCAGTGCCATACCAATCACAGTACTGAAAAATACTTTATAGAGTAAGGAAAAAAAAACAACAAAATTCATCTTAAAAAAAAAAGGGTCAAGATTATCAAGAGAATCAATGGGAAAAAAATTGTAAAGGAAGTTGGCCTAGCAGTACCATATCTCAAACTGTATTACAAAGTGGTAATCACCAAAACAATCTGGTACTATCTAAGAAGTAGAAGTGGACCAGTGGAATGCATTAAGTACACGATACACAGTAGCAAATAGCCATAGTAATTAAGTGTTTGATAAATGCAAAGATTCAAGTTTTAGGAACAAGAGCTAATTATCTGACACAAATTGCTGAGAATACTGGAAAGTAAATTGGTTAAAACTAGGTATAGATGAACATCTCACCCTGTATAAGCTCAAAATGTGTGCACGATTTAGACAGAAAAGGTGATATAAGCCAGTTAGGGGAACATGGGATATCTTACCTGTCAGATCTATGAATAAGAGAGAAATTTATGACAAAACAAGAGATAAAGAGCATTAGGGGAAGTAAAATGGATAATTTCAATTACATTAAATTAAAAAGGTTTTGCACAAACAAAACCAATGCAACTAAGATTAGAAGGAAAACCAAAAATAGGGAAAAATTGTAGCCAATTTATCTGACAAAGGCCACATTTCTCAAATATATAGAGGACTGAGTCAAATCTATAAGAATATGAGTCTGGGGGGGGAGGAGGGATGAGATGGAGAGAAAATTTGGAACTCAAAATCTTGTGGAAGTGAATGTTGAAAACTAAAAATAAATAAATTAATTAATAATAAATTTTTAAAAAGAATATGAGTCATTCCCCAGTTGATAAATCGTCAAAGAATATGAACAGGCACTTTTCAGAAGAAAAAAGTTAAAGCTATCTATAGTGATATGAAAAATGCTCTAAATGACTTGATTTGAAAAATACAAATTGAAGTAACTCTGAGGTACCACCTCACATTTACCAGATTTATTAACATGACAGAAAAGGAAAATGGCAAATTTTTGAGAGGATGTGGAAAAATTGGGACAATAATGTACTATTGGTGGAGTTATGAACTTATCTAACCATTTTGAAGAGTAATTTGGAACTATACCTACAGGGCTATAAAATTGTGCCTATCCTTTGACCCAGAAATACCACTACTAGGTCTGTATCCTAAAGAGATTTTAAATCAGAGGAAAGGAAAGATATGTACAAAAATATTTATAGCAGCTATTTTTGTGATGGTAAGGAATTAGAAATTGAGGTTGTATTCTTCAAATGGGAAATGGTTAAAAGTTTGTGGTATATGATTATGATGGAATACTGTGCTGTAAGAAATGACAAGCAGGATATTTTCAGAAAAAAACCTGCAAAGATTTACATGAACTGCTACAAAGTGAAGTGAGCAGAAGCAGGAGAATGTTGTACAGAGTAACAGAAATATTGTAACAATGATTAACTGTGAATGACTTAGCTATTCTCAGCAATACAATGATCTAAGATAATTCTGAAGGACTTACGATGAAAAATGATATCTGCCCCCAGAAAAAGAACTAATAGAGAGTCTGAATGTCAACTGAAGCATACTTTTAAAAAAATTGTGAATTTTTTTGGCCTGTTTTTTTTTTGTAACATGGCTAATATGGCAATATGTTTTGCATGACTGCACATGTATAATGTATATCAAATTGCTTGCCTTCTCAAGGAGGGGGTGGAGGAGGAAGAGACTTTAGAACATAATTTTTTAAATTAATGTTAAAATTGTTTTTACATGTAATTGGAAAAAAATAAATATTATATATATTTAAAGTACTGACTTCACTGAGGCTCAGATAAAGCTAATGTATATAACGTACAACTTAAATAATTGTATGCAGAAAAGTGTATTTTCAGCAATCTCTAGCTAAAGATTTCAGTTTTGTGTGGTCAGGGGAACCAAACCCTACTTTTCCCATAGGTTTAATGTATTAACATTTGCATTTTTTTTTACTTTTATGCCATTTTCTAGTTTTATTTTTATGCCATTACCCCCACAAAATTCGAGGATTGACACGTGTGTATAACATCATATATATGTATTTATATATGTATATATAAACCAATAGATAATTGTCATAAAAATTTTGATTGTGTTTCCTTTTTCATTTTCCTGAGTCTGCACTTATTAAGCTCTCAAGGACCCATGAATCTAATTCCACAAGCATTTACTAAGCACCTCCTATAAACCAGGCACTGGGGATACAAAGAAAAAAAAATGAAATGGTCCTTACCTTCAAGGTGCTTATATTTTACTAGAGGTAAGCAGTATGTACATAGATAAGCTAATGCAAAAATATACAAAATTAATGCAAAATATTTTCAATATGTCAGGGAAGGGAGGCAGTGAGAATTTGCAATGGTAGAGAATGAAGGACTTCTTGTGGGAGCGAGATTTAAGTTGAAACTTAAGTAAAGGTATGCGTTCCAAAAGGCAGAGTTAGTGAGGAAAGAAAGCATTCTAGACATGAAGGACAGCCTGTGCAAAGAAATAGAGATGGGAGATGAAGTGTCATGTTCAAGGGGTTGGAAGATGACCCATTTGGTTGAAACACAATGTAGGCACCAGATTTTGAAGGAGTCTCTTTAGATACCAAACAAAAAGAGAAAGGAAACTCCTTACCCAATTTTATCATTCCTTTGTTTACATCAGTGACATTCTCACTCCTTTTAAAAGTACAACCAGAACTATGATGCTAGGGATTCATTTAAATAGTTGGTAAAATGATGGAGACTCCTTAAACTTCCTTATTTCTTTCTCTATTGCTTTCTCCACAGCTCACCTGCTGTGATTTTGAGGAAGTCACTTCCCTTCTTTGGACCTTTATTCCTTCATCTACCTAAGTGAGAATGTAGGACCGCTAATGTCCTTTCAATTCTAAATTATATGATTCTCTACCTACCTGCAGAACTTTATCAAGGCCCCACTTAACAAGGATCCTAAGTCTGAGAGGTACAGAAAAAATATGTATAAATTGTGCAATTGCTCTCTTTCGTAAAGACCTGGAAATGAAGTGAATGCCCATAAATTTAAGGAACGACTATACAAGTTGTGGTTTATCAATATAATGGAACATTACACTGCAATAAAAAAAAATGAACACAGAGAAGCATGAGAAGTGAAATAAACAAAATATAGGAAAATTGTTAAGCAGTTAAAACCATATATACAGAGACTATAACAATATGAATAGAAAGATGCATAAGAAGACAACTTAAACTGAATTCTGAGAAAATATAATGGTCAAACTTGGCTCCAAATAAGAGATATTAGGAGGCACCTCTGCCTGCTTTACAGAGATGAGGGACTAGGGGTGTGAAACATTTCATGCTTCATATAATATTAAACTTTTTTGATTTGTGATTAGTTTTGCTCTCTTTTCTCCCCCCCCCCATTCTTTGTTACATAGGCTGGGCATGACGTGTGGTCCTCTTTTCTCTCTCTTTCTCTCTCTCTCTCTCTCTCTCTCTTTCTCTCCACTAGCTCACTCACTCCCAAACTATGCTTCCACCAATAAGTCTGAGGGTTTTCAGGGCTAATTCTAGAGCAGGAGAAATACACTCACACTATTAGCTACTAAAACTCCTCAGCTCCCATTAGTGTATAATTATCCCTTCCATATAGTGGCTTTCTCCATTGCAGTTTTGATATATCACAGGTTGTCATAAGAAATTAAATGGGAATTTTGGGGGAGTTTTGTGGAAGCTGCAGATGACATGTAGAAGCCAGCAGGAAACACAGAAAAAGTTTTGAAATTCAGAAATGCATAAAATATATGTATAGTATTGTATAATATCAACCCAAATTTACAATAAGGTACTGTAAACACTTCATAAAACAAGAAGAAAAAGTCAGACTTGTCTGGTTCAAAGGGAAAGCCAAAAAGTTTTACATGATTTTTCCAGATTGTGGAGTACCACACCCTAATCCCCACAATGTGGATGGGATAATTATATTTCCCATTCATACAAAATCATAGTACTAATATTAGTCAATAAATAATCAATAAACATGTATTAAGTAACTACTAGGTGCCCAGCATTATGCTATCTGCTATGCCTACAAATATGAAAAAAAAAAAAAAAGATTAGTCCTTGCCTTCAAGGAGCTAACAATCTAATGGAGGAAGACAAAGCATAAAAAGAAGCTGAACATTTGGAGCAGGGAGAGATACTTAGTACGGGGACATAAGGGGAAAGTCAGAGAAGTTTCAAAGTGGCTCAATCAGGTGAGAAACGAGTTGTTTGACCTGAGCTCTCTCCTTAAATGGAGATTTAGAGTTCATAGCCCAACCCTCCAATAAGAGAGGCAGAAGGTGGGATGAGGTGGAATGCAAAAGCTAATGAGCTCTTATAGGGTGATGAGGTAATCCTAATAATGAGTTTCCTGGGGCATAATAGAAAAGTCGGTCAGAGAAGTCCCAAAGCAGTGCAGCCAGGTGAGAAATTACAATAATTGTAAACATGAAACTTTTAGTAAAGGAGAAGGCCAATAATAACCTTAACTCAATAGATAACAAGAACAGAAATTATCATCATTGTAACCTTTACTCAGTTGAAGGCAAGAGCAAGAATAATCAAAATATAACAGCTCATCCTTAAACCTGAGTCACACTCTCCCATCAATACCAATGCAGAGTATTAGGGGAGGAGGGGAATACACACCTACAGAAATATCAGGAAGGTATGTGAGTTAGGTGAGTTAGGAAACCCACAAGCCTGGGGTTACTCACAACTCTAAATCTGAGGCTTTGACATTAAGAAAAAAAACTATGTATCACCGGCTGGGTGCAAAATAACTTTTCTACAATGTGCTTCCCTCTGGTCTTTAAAACTCATCTGCTGGACATCAACACTTCCTTGTACTGAAGCAGGGACAAACCTTTGTTTTGTTTTATTTTGTTTATCGTACAGCTGGTCTCAAGAACAATGCAAAGTATTATATTTGGGGCAGCTAGGTGGCACAGTGGATAGGAGTACCTGAGTGCAAATCCGGCCTCAGACACTTGACACTTACTAACCGTATGACCCTGGGTAAGTCACTTAATCCTGATTGCCTCACCAAAAAAAAAAAAAATTGCTTTCCATCACAAGCAATTGCCTTGCACTAGGAAAACTGCCAAGCTCCTCAGATCTAGTGATAGGGTCATGCAACCTTTTCTCAATTAGTTCTTCAAAAAGCAAGAAATTCTGTTTCCTCCAATCACCTTTCAGCAAAACTATGCCTCTTCTCACAAAAGAAAAAAAAACAGATATAAAACCCAAATTTCTTCCTCTTTCCCTTTCAAACCATAAAGTTCAGTGAAGGGCAACAGGAAAACCCTTGAAAGGTATCGCTGTTCTCTACCTTTAGATGCCACTAGAAGTTAATGCTGCCTTTCTCCAGTCAATTAGGTCCAAGTCAAGCAATATTTCTACCAATCAGCACAGCTCCTAGCAAGATGACCATAGGTCTTGACTGATAGTGGGGTTTTTTTTTATCAGCTTCTATATTCTGTATTGTGCAAAGTGCAATAACTTCCACTGGCCTTTGATCTGCATTTTTCCTGTGCCCAGCTTATTCTCCTGCTTCTGTCTTCATCTAGTGTCCTACCTTTGCTCGCTCCTCTGCTTCTAGCATCTAATGCTTCAAGTCAGAACTTCCTAGTAAGCAATGACTTATCTCTAAGAAATGTTAAACTAAAAAAAATCTCACCTTTTTTTGCCAAGTGTGTCACCAACAGTCTTTAGATATCCTTCCCATGGTCTCCCAATAGTTATCTGATTTTTTTATTAGTTATATCATTTAAAACTCTAACGTGAGCTAATGAACTACAATATACTGCAACCATCCTCAAGTCCTCAGAATAATATGTCTTTCCATAATATTTTAGCTGGGAGGTTGTGGTTCTTCTCAAGTCAACCTTCCTAATTCAATATTCCTTGCATAAATGTTCCTTGTCTTCCCCTTTTAGCAACTAAAATGTCTATATATGAAAGGGTTAAATTTCTTTGGTAGAGAAGGATTCATTGGGAAATGAAAATAATATAAAAACAAAAAGCAACAATAATTTTTCTAAAGTATGTAGCTACTATCCCAAGCATTTCATGTCTGTAGGGTACTGGAGCACAATTTAATATTCTTTGCCTCAGGGACAAAAACATACCCCTTAAGGTTCTGCCTAAAACATCCTGTTTTGAGGAAAACAATTTTTAATGCGATATCTAAATGTTAGGTATTCCACTAACACTTTAATGGCAATTAATTTGACAAAACTTTGGGAGCAAATCCCAATAGATGAGGGTCAGAAATGTGTGTGTGTGTGTGTGTGTGTGTGTGTGTGTGTGTCAAAGCATTTGCACCATAACCAAGAATAATATTGGAATAAACGGAAGAAGGCAAGGCAAGAAAAGCCCTGAAAAATAGGGTAGGAAATCTTCTTCCTTCCCAACATTAGAGGAAACCTTGACCATATAATTTAAGTGGTTTCTTGTGTTTTACAAGTGGTACTTTGATTCACCCTGCTTTCAGATAGATGGACCCTTACACTTGTGTAAAGCAGCTGATTTTATCCTTCAGTATGTACAGATATATTACTGTTCTCTGAACACACCTGCCCCAGTACAAGCACACTAAGATGAGCATTACTTCCAGGGTGGAAGACGGTTACACACCAGGATTTGATCTCTGGTGACCCTAAGCTGACATTAATGTATGGCTCTTTCGTGTTCAAGAAGTTGGCACGTGGGATGGAGCCAGACTTTAAGAATATGTATTTATTTCAACTTTACCTTTTAGTCATTCTTCTATCTCTGTGGCTTTACATTGGCCACCCTCCCCCCCCATGCCTGTATAACTGGGGGACTGGCCAACAGGAGCCTAATCTACACAATATTTTCTGCCTGGTATTAATCCACATGGAAGTTTGGTAAACTGGCTTCCTGGAATTTGTGATAGAAGGGCCCCACATTACTTCCCCACTTCAAAACATGAACTAGTGACTTCTAACTTATTTCCTGTAGCCTTGCTGGATGGTTATGTAAAGCTTTTTAATTGGCTGCTAAGCTGGAGAGTCATATGGTTTGCCCAGGTCCCATAGGTATAGTAAGCATCAGAGGTTAGATTTGAACCCAGAATTCTCTGATTGAAGAGCCAATGTTGTTTTATCAGTTATTATTATTTTGCCTTTTTCATAGCCTCAATTAGCTCAACACTGTAATCTTACTTTAGCAACTTAATCAGTGGACTCAGCTAGACATTTAGCTCTCCAGAGTGAATTGTTTTAAAGATATTATACTCTTATTTCTCTTGTTTTAGTTTTGAAGAACTAAAAAAATCCACACAAAGTTCAGGGAAATATAAAATTAAAACATAAATTAAAGAAGCATTTCCCACTGTAACCCCCAAGTGTGTTCCATAGTGCTGCTAGAGACAGATGGTGCCAATACCTATGCCCTCCTTCCTGAATAAAAGTATGACCAACATTTAAATTATAACAAAGTAAACAACTTCAGTTTAAGAGATCATTTTGTGTTTAGTGAGGTTAACATCTTAACCCTCAGTATACTGCAGCTATAGTTATTATAATGGGAAAAAACAATTTTATGTGTCCTTTGGGTGAACTGGGTACTTAAAACTTCATCTTAGTATAACTTCTCCTATGCTAAAATTAAATTCATGAAAATAATCCACTATCAATATACTTAGAACCAATATTCCTATATCTTCCTAAATATTTTAATGAGCATCAAGGTTATCTAATTAGTTGAAGGGATATTCATCTTCTATCATATTAAGGTCGGAGTTAAATTATCCTTGTTGGTTTAAACTACTCAGTTGTAAATCTTGTGCTCCTGTCTTCTCCAAACTTAATTCCTTGATGATTCAGCCTTATAATCTGTAACTTGCATTTCTTCTAAACAAGTTCCCTTTTTTGTGTCAATAAAATAATGATTTAGAGAGAATGACTTTCTTATAATATATTTGCTCCATCTAATCCCCTCCCAATTTTTAAATCAATGAAAGTTTTTATGCATTTTAAGTGATTAAAGTCTTCATAATTTCATAAAAATTCCAAGAAGATGTTATACAAATTTAAGTATCAAAAAGAAGGGAAAAAGAAAAAAGGAGCAGTTGTAGAGACCATTTTCTTCAACGCTCTTTTCCTTCAGCAGATTCTCTTAACCAGGATTTTATAGAAAGGAATCTATTCATTTTTTTTTCTTTTTTTCTCCCTTCGCAATGACTAATCATCTGAACTTTATCACACGCTAACACATTTAGAAATCCAATCCAGTGGAGCAAAGCCTGTAAATGACACGTTGACATATTTTAAAAAGAAAGCACCACCATTTCAGATAGTTCAAGGTGTCTTAATGCAACTGCTTATACAACTCACCATGATCACTTAGGGAATGTGACCTGATGACAATTTCCATGGCATTAAAGTCAGTGCCCAGTCTGGCAACAATTGTTCATAACATTTAAAAATTGGATGTTTTCAAAAATTTCTCCATATTTGGTTCATTCTCAGATCTCTTTAGCATATGTCAAAGACTGCAGAGATATTTCTTGCCTGGAAATATCCCATAGCTGTCATCTTAACCTTCCATTTTCTAATATCATCCAAATCAACACTTCTTGGCATGAAGGAATATCATGCTGGTGACACCACAGATACCAGTGCCATCATGAAACACAGTGATGCTATTAACCAGTCCAACCCAGCAACATCTGCCTTCAATCCAAAAAGCTCCACTTTTAAGCAGGGCATTCATACATATTCAGAATCAATTAACAAATCACCAGACTTACAGGAATAGACATTTCCAGTTCATGATTCAGTTCACAGTCAGAAATATTTGCTAAAGGAGATTTCTAATAGAAAAATATAAACTTCCCTCACTTTTATTACTATAGAATGTGTAGCATCAATTAATTATTAACTCCAAGTACTCCCTTAAACCTCTCCACAGTCTGCTTCCAACAAATCTTTCCAGTCTTAATTCATATTATGTCCTTTCCTTCACTCTTTTCTTCCCATCAAAGTGGCCTGCTAGTTGTTTATCAAATGTGGCATTTCATCTCCCACCCTGTGCCTTTACATTGGTGATTCCTTCTAGTCTCAAAAGTACTTTCTGCTCATTTCTGCATGGTAGTAACTTCCTTCAAAGCAGAACTCAAAGATCATCTCCTTTAAAGGCCTTTCGTAGATAGTGTCCCTCTCCAGGTTGCTGGAACATTTGCCATCTTAAAATTCCTTTCTATTATTTGTATGTACCATATGCTTTCTTTCTTCCATTCAGAAAGGTATTTCCCTTCCCCCAGTAGAGTGAAAAGCTCCTTACATTACAAACAGTCCAGGGGTTATTGCATTTGTGTCATTTCCCCTGGTTAATCAACAGATGTTTCTTTGTTTAATCACTAAATCTCTTTTAAATTAATTTTAACTAAACTTAATTTTCTTTTCAATGATGAATTCTTTCCCTCTTATACTCCATTGAGAAGCACTCACCCGCACGTGAGCACGCGCTCGCACACACACACACACACACATCATTACAGATATGTACAGTAAAGCAAAACAAATTCGGCTATTTCCAAAATAATCCATAAGCCCTAATCAGCACTTAGTCAATCTCCTATCTATCTGGAGGTGGGTAGCATGTTTTATAATTAGTCCTCAGAATTGTGGCTGATCACTGTGTTCATCAAAATTCCAAAGTTTTACAGAGTTCTTTCTAGAAGCATTTTTAAAGTGCCTATTCCTACTATGTTCCAGGCACTGTACTAAGCGCTAGGGATACAAAGGCAAAAACAAGCAAACAAAAAATATGGTCCCCACTTCCGGGGACTTCACATTCTACTAGGTAAGACGACATGTAAACAATACAAGTTATAAACGACAATTGGATCTAATCTAAGGAGGAATTCAACAGAGGGAAGACTCTAGAATTAAGAGGGATTGGGAATAGCTTCCTATGGAAGGTGGGATGTTAGTTGGGACTTGAAGGAAGTCAGGAAAACCAGAAGGTAGAGAATCGGAGGGAGAGTACCATAGGTTGGGGACAGCTCTTTTAAATGCTCAGAGATGGGAGATGAAATGTTTTGTTGAGGAATCAGAAAAGAAGACAGTGTCATTGGATTACAGAATATGTTGAGAGGGGCAGAGTATAATGTGTAAGGATACCAGAAAGGTGGGGGAGGGACAGGTAATAAAGAACTTTGGAAAAAGGAATGTTTTTTTTTTCAGGGGGATGAGTTGAGTTTTGGACATGTAGAATTTAAGTTATATATGAGATATCCTGTTCAAGATGTCTAATAGGCAGTTGGAGATGTGAGACTGGAAGTTGCAACTAGATAAGAAGATTTAATAATCATTAGTATGGAGAAGATAATTGAATACGTGGGAGCTAATGAGATCACTAAGTGAAATAGTATAGAGGAAGAAGAGAAGAGGGGCCAGGACAGAGCTCTGTGGGACATCCACGGTTAGCAGGTAGTGTTCTGGATGAAAATCCAAGAAGGGAGACAGAGAGGGAGCAGTCAATTAGATAGGAAGAGATCAGGAAAGAGATGTGTCATGAAAACACAGAGAGAAGAGGGTGATCAACGTGTCAAGGGCTGAAGGGAGGTCAAAAAGGATAAGGATGGAGAAAGTCCATCAATTGATGGGGCAACTAGGTGATGCAGTGGATATAGCACCAGCCCTGGAGTCAGGAGGACCTGAGTTCAAATCTAGCCTCATACATTTACTAGCTATGTCACCCTGGGCAAGTCAGAATCCCAATTGCCTAACAAAAAAAGTCCATAGATTGGGCAATTAGGAGATGGTTCAGCATTTTCAATTTAATAATGAGTTTGAAGGTCCAATGGTAGAAAGTTGAGAAAAGAGTGAAAAAATGACTAGTACAATGATTAATCATTTATTACATATTTAATAAATATTTGTTGAATTCAAGTAGGTTGTGTCTCAATTACTGTTCTAACATTGATCAAAATTCCTAAGTTTTACAAAGTTGTTTCTATAAACATTTTTAAAGCACCTACTTGTATGCTAAGTGCTAGAGAAACAGATACAAACAAAAAGCAAAGAAAGCAAACAAACAAAAAAAACCCCAAACAGTCCCACTCCCAAGGATCTCACATTCTACTAGAGAAAACAACATGTAAAGAACAATGTACAAGCAAGCTATAAACAGGACAATTGGAGATAATCAACAGAGGAATTAACAGAGGGAAGGCATTAGAATTAAGAGGGATCAGGAAAGGCTTCCTGTACAAGGCTGCATTTTGGTTGGGACTTGAAGGGAACCAGGAAAGCCAGGAGGTAAAGATTAAGAGGGAGAGCACCATAGCTGAGAGACAGCTATTGAAAATGCCCAGAGATTGTAGATGAAATGTTTTGTTATTCTTGAATCTTAAGTGCTTTTCTGTCTGTCATATGCAGAGAGAACTAAAAGGAAAGAAATGATTTAAGAATATAAAACTATAAATCTCTTACAGAATATAGTGTCCCCTCACTCCATTCTCTGTTCAGTTTCCAAAGTGATTTTCCTAAATTACAGGTCTGAGTCACTACCCCCGCCCCATTCAATAAACTCCAATGGTTCCCTATGACCTCTAGGATCAATAAAAAATCTTCTATTTGACTTTTAAAGCCCTTCAAAATCAGGCCCATTCTTACCTTTTTGTGTTTTTACTCTTTACCCCCATCCATGTACTCTACGGTATAATAACACAGGCTATCTTGTTATTCCTCTTACACAACATTCTCTCTTCCCCTCCCATATCACCTTCCTTCTCCTCTGTATATAACTTGTATGTACATAGTTATTTGTCTTGTCCCCTCCATTAGAATGTGATCAGCATGCAGGCAGGTGTTTGGTTTTTTTTCTTCATATCCAATTACTTAGCATGTTGTCTGGCACGTAGTAAATACTTTATAAATGAATACTTATTAACTGAAAGGATTTTTTATATTGTTTGCAAGATTGCAAAATAATATTCAGTCCGGGCATGGGAGCATAGATTTAGAGTTTGAAAAAACCCTAGAACCCATCTACTGCCTATCTCATTTTACAAATGAGAACCTGAGGCCAAGAGAGGGTAAGTGACTTGCCAGATGTCACACAGATCTTAAGTGCCTGAAGAAGGATTTGAATCTAGGATGTCCTGAGTCTAAATCTGACTTTGTCTATTATACTATGCTGCCTCTCATTGGCAGTGCTTTCCATCCAATTTCATAACCCAGGAAGTAGAGACAAGAGAAAATAACTATAAGCCCCCAAGTTAACCTCAGGTCTATGGCTACCCAATGGAACATCTTGAGCACACATTCCTAAACATGATTCTTAGGTGTGCCTATGGAAGAAAAAAAGATAAAAGCAAATGTTTATTGCCTCCAAATCAGTGCTTAAGTTAGTAGAAAACTGTTAAGTAGGTAGGGAGATTTTTTTTTTTCTTTTTCCCCAATGATATGTATGGGCTAAGAAATAATGAGCAGGATTTACCTATATACCTATAGAAAACATTGGTCATTCTTGTTCTAATTTGTTTGAACATTGTAATTTGCAACCTTACAATGACAGCATGACTTAATTGATGTTAGTTGTTTAATTTTCTTCCTTTAACATTACTTTAAATTAATGATTCTATTACTCTTATTAGTAAAAGGTGGGCTTCCCTAAGGCAGTCAACTGCATCAGCAGCATGCCTTCTATAACCAATTATGTAACAGGGTTTTGTAGATTTGGGGGAAGGAAAGGTAGGAAGTAGAAGAATATGGTACAGGCTTGACTTCACAGATGGATTGCAATGCAAATATCCTCATGTTACTTAAATAACCTACCTGGGCTATTAAATTACAAGTCTTTTAAGAATGGGTGCTCAAATTCTATTTCTTCTCACAAGTGCCCTGTCAACTGTTCTTGATAGTTCCTGGTGGTAATTTAAAGCCAGGGTCTGTCCAGTGTAGGTAAAAAAAGTTAGGTATATACATAGGTGCCTGAATTGTTCCAGGTCTTTAGTAAAGTATTTTGTACACTGCAATAGAGGCATAACTCTGGCCATTAAATTTTAGGGATATCTTTATCTCAGGGTCCTCACATTTGGGGGAAGAAAAGAGGCATCACATGTCTTCTTCACAAAAATCCAAAGATTGCTGCTCCATACCTAGATGGGACTGAGTGAGTAGGAAAAGGAGAGCAGAATGAAATAGAATTGTTGGGCCGTAGATAATAGGAAAGAGATAAGAGATCCCCTTTCTCATTTCAACTGCATGAATGGTCAGACTATTGAGTGAATGATGCACCCCCCAAAAATTGTTTTTTTTACCTCCCAGGTAGAAAAAATAGTTTTGCCTTTGTTCTGTAGCAGTAATAACACCTGTTGGCCAGAACCTTTTCTTTTAGCCAGGTTCTTTTTCTAGAAGGCAGCAGTTGACACATAAAAAGAATTTGTACAAAAAATCTGAAAAGTCATACATTCCCCCAAAGAAGTCAAAGTAGTTATTGTTTGTAAGAACCAAGTTACTAGTGTTGCTGCACAACTGGAAACAAAATCTTAGAAATAGGAAACAAAATTTTAGAAACTGGAAGCAAAATCAAATTTTGGAATAAATTGCCATGAGTCATTCAGTAAAATGAACCTTTTTTTTTCTCCTGCAACTTCTGCTGAGTATATTATTTGTCAGATTCAAGTGCAGTACACTGACAATGACTTTCTAGAATTTATGCTAAGAACAAGATGATGTGAACAAGGCCAGCTCAGTAGAGGAAAAGGAAAGAAAACCTGAGAAAATACAGATGAGTGAGCCAAATGAGAATAGACAAAACCTGACTTGAACTTTACTTAGTATTCAAACTGAACTGAACTCTCTGACTCAGGCCAGGAACAACAAGTGATGAGTGAAGTCTTTGTTCTCTTGACATTTCTAAAGGATTAAAACAAAAAAAATGCTAATAATTTCTTGAAAGAGTCTAATACCACAGAATCTCTGGGAAGAATAAGTTTAGAGGAATTTTGATAAGAATCTACATTTTAAAATCAAAGTAACTCTAGTTCAGTAATTCCCTAGATTCTTACTACAAGTTATTTCTTAGGGTTCCTCCTGTGGTGTTATATTATAGATGATATCTCATTATACCAAGATTTTGAATGCTTCCAATACTACAGAATTCATTTCCTTGAATATGTTCAAGACCATGATATATACTGAGTCCAAAGTGATAGAGTGTCTCATTAACAAGGTGGTTGAGTATTACCATTGTGAATTAATCTCCTCCAACATAATCTTTCTCCTAGAATTCCAAAACAAAATAAAACAATGTCGAAGAATTCATGACAAAATGGATTGTGCCATTAGCAAATGTCTCATACATAGGATTTTCTATTTGTTAAATTTTTCCACATTAATCAATTATATTTTTAAAACCACTTCTGCTCAGTGGTAGAAGTATCCAATTGTAGTGCTGATGCTTGATCCCCAAGCTATATTACCAAACTTTAAATTATAAAGAAAATGCAATGTTCTGAAACCTCCAATTTAAGGACAACAAAAAAGAAAGAAAAGAGCCTGCCATATAAATCCCCATCTTCTTAGACCTTTCCTCCACAAGATAAAGCTACTATAATAGAAAATAATCTCGTCACATTTCATCAGAGAAGTCCAAGGAAACCTACTTCCTGTATTTACAAACATATGAATCAGCTACCTTTCTAGCTCATTTCACTCTTCCGTTGAATGTATTTTATATTCCAATCAACATAGACTACTCAAATTCTTGCAATACATCCTACCCTCTTCCTTCTCCATATCTTTTAAGTTGCCATTTCCCATCTTTGGAATGAACTTCCTCTGGGTCTTCTTATTGAAAAATTTTCACCCTTCCTTCAAAAGCCAACTCCAATGCTCTTTCCTCCATGAAACTCTTTGTGATGGTTCAATGAGAAGTGATCTCCCTTTCACCCAAATTCTTGTAGCATACAAAGTCTTTTCCTTGGAAAGATCCTTTTATCTTGTATTTACTTGTCATTTGGTATAATGAAAATATAGCGCTATAGAACTACCAGAGTCAAGAAAACTTGGGTTTTAATCCTACCTGAAATGTCCATTGACTGTGTGACCCCTGTCAGCCCACGACTTCTGTGAGCATCAGTTTAGGTGACATTTATGGTTCACAAAATGTTTCACATATGTTATTTTATTGTTATTGTTGAGAGTTTTTTTACACATGCCTTGGATTTGATTGGAAGATCTTTGAAAATAAAAGTGGGTGTCTCACTTCATCTTTGTACTAGCAAAATACCTAGAATGTAGTAATTACTTAATAAAAGTCTATTTAACCAAATTTATTTAATTAGAAGCACAATGTAAAGCAAGCTGTTACTGCTATCATGGGTTCAGTCATTTAACAAGCATTTATTAGGCTCCTACAATTTACCAGCAACTATTTTGGTGCTAGGAATACTAAGACAGAACTGAAACAGTTCCTGTCCTCAAAGAACCTACATACCATTGATGGATACTATGTTTGTGAGCTCTTGCTCCCTTTTATCCAATTTTAACCAGCTTTAATCAAATCTTTTTCTAACTTTAGTCTCTAAGTTCACAAAATGTTTTAAATCAAACACAATCATTGCAGGCTTTTTGCAAATGTTCAGAGACAGATTGATTACAGATCTTATATTTAAATAAATTTGCTTTTTCAAGCATTTAACTAGGGAAAACAGCAAACAACTTCCCCAAGTAGGAATACTATAGTTGGAATTTATCAGAATATACTACAAATGTCATTACAGAACTTGGAATTTAATGACAATGACAAACAAGTTGCTTTCCCAAGTCAACACGTTGCTTTGCTGAAACTAAAATGCCACTTAATAGAAACCCATTTATATACTTGTTGCATTGGCAATTTCCTACCCAATCTGAAATTACACACATACATACACACACACAGAAAGAAATATAGTCAACCTTTAATTTTCCATAACAAAGAGGAACTTGAGGATAAATGTTCAAAATCTCTGATTAGTATACTCAAAAGGGCTGAAGCTATGGCCATTTTCCTCATGACAAATTTCCAAGTCCCTGGTAGTATCAATGCCCTGTGGTAGAACAGCCAAAATGGTTTCTTGTGATCCTGAGTTACAGGAAATGTGGGTAATTCACTTGCTAATAATCTGCAGTGATACATTTCACTTTTGACCTTTCTACAGAAATATATAAGTAGGTTCCTCTTTAACTACTCATAAGGTCATAGATGAAACTCTAATATCATAAAAAATGGGAAGGAAGAGAGGAATATTCCTTATTTCTTATCTCAATGAGTTCAGTCGTATATGTCATTTTGGTGTCCCTATAAGTAAAATTGCTGTCCTGCTTTTTGGACAGCAGCAAAGGTAAAATATAGCCAAATCTCAAAGAATAAAAAAGGAGTGAATCTTCACACTGTGCTTTGTTAGTTGACCCTTGCTCTCTGGTATAAGGACCAATGCATGGAAAAGCAAACTAGGATGGTAAACTGTGCAGGGTGGGGGTAGGGGTGGTGTTTAGGTCTCTTTATTATACAGTTATACTTTCAGGGAGATTTTGTTGCTCCTCATACCTAGTGGGCATGGTGGTCCCACTGTTGGGCTACCTTGAGTTGATGTTAGCCCAAGAGGGTTTGATGGCAATGTTATTTTTCTCTTCATTCTGTTGCATTTAATATTCCTGTTGTGACTATGGCAGGAATCCCTAAGACAATTTCTTCTCCTAAGTGTTCAGCAGAGAAGCATCACTTTGTTGGCACATCTTCCATTCATCTTGGCACCAGGAGTTTGAAGGAAAGGAGCCAATTATTAGAAGATTGGAGAAAATTTAGGAACCTTTCTTCCTTGCTCTGACTCAGAACAAATAAGCGAGTCCAGTTGACTTTGCACAATCACTGATGAATGGGTTTATATGAAAGATAAGCAAAGATCAGTCAACTTGAGGGTCAAGTTTCTGGCTCATAAAGTTTCTGAAAAGGTGGGCAATCTGATATTGCTGCCAGCCCCATTATGGCTTACTTTGCCCTCTAGGAATAAGCCTCCTGGAACTGCCCTCTCTTTGTAGATGGCTCTTGGTGTATGGAAGCCCTTTTTCTTCCCAGAGCAGCTTCATCCCTGTCTGAAGATTGTCTTAAACTATGAAGTTCCCTCCCATGTCATTTTCTGCCTAAACTATCCTTTCTCCCACTGACAGAAAGGGGAAGAAGAAGAACAAATAACAGAGTCTCAACTGTTTTTAACTGTGGCATTTAAAAGTTTTGTTATTTTTGTGGTAGTTAAAAGCAAAAATTAGCTTAGAAGGAATGCATGTCTCAACACTTTCAAAAGTGCTTTCTACTTACGGGGACCTTATTACAAAATCACTGGATCTGAAATGAGAGGACCTTGGTTTGAATCCCCACTGTAACACTTACTACCTGTGTGAACTTTGGGAAGTCAGTTTACTTCTCCAGGTCTCAGTTTCCTCAATTGAGAAATAGGGTGATTGGACTAAATGACCTTTGAGGTCTTTCCAACTCTACATCTAGATCCCCCAATCCTTTGAACAGCAAGCAGGAGTGGATGTGACAACAGTTTGAGTTGAGTGATGTGATGCTGTGTTCTGTGTTGCACATGAAGTTCAAATTTACATTTTACTCAAGATTAGGTAGTTAACTTCTATCAGTAGCAACATAATTTGTCATCTTCTGTAGTTCACAATATAATTTAAAATAAATGAATTAAAATTATGTGAGATTGGAGCTCAGGAAAAAGATGAAAGATGGATATTTAGATTGCATAAGTTGGGTTCAAAAAGATATTTATTGAATCCACCAGTGTTAATCAGATTGCCAAGAAGAAGAAGATACAGAGACAGCAGAGTACTCCAGGCAAAAGCACTGAAAATAACCTTTCAGGGAAAGAGGGATGCTGATAACGACCCTGCAAAGGATATTGAGGTCAGTTAGCTAAGAGGAGTACCAGGATGTAGCATGGTCATGGAAACCCAGGAGTGGATTGGTTGCTAGTGTCAAATTCTACAGTATGTCAAAAAAAAAAAAAAGAGGAGGGCTGAGAAAATTCCATTTGATTTAGTAAAATTTTGGAAAGGCAAAGTTCTGAATGTAGGCATATTATATCTATATGCATAGCTCCTAAGTTTAGCATCAGTATTACATATCCAATTTCCCTATGCAAAAGTGGCACCAGTATCTTAATGTAGGCATTCTTTAAATCAAGCTTCCTCAAATTCTTATCATAAAAGATCCTAGTAAAGATCCATTATGATGGGAAATTATGAGAAAAAATTCATAAGGTGCTCTGTATACAATGGTTGTTCAAAGAATATGACTTGTGAGGTCGGTGATTATTTAGCAACCATGTTTTAACACAGATAGTCACCATGCATTGACTTGTGGAAAGTCAGAGTTAGGCTAAAAACTCAAAGGCTAAAAATTTAGTCCAATTTATTCCTGCTACTATTATTCTGATAATTGGCCATCTATGCTGGCACAGAAACCCGGTGCTGCTAAGCTCCCTTTTCTAGAGACAGACAGTTGGAGGGAAGCTTAGCCAGTGCCATTCAGACAGGTGGTACTAGCCTAGATTCTAACCAAGGCAGGTCAGAGCTGGAAGGGTCCTCCGAGGTCATTGAGTTCAACTTCTATCTGGACAACTATCCCATTTGAACAACATCTCTGACAATTTTTTCTACTGTTGCAATCACATGAATGGATACAGCAAGACGTAAGAACCCAGATAACAATTGATAAAATAAAAATGTTGAAAAGTCAAAAAATTTTTGAAAGACTTATGAACTTGAACCAATGCAATGACCAACCCACAATTCTAGAAGATTGATGATGAAGAATGCTTTGCACTTCCTGATGGAAGTAATGAATTCGAGATCCAAACTGAGACATAAATTTGAGGGCATGGAGCCTGTGGGGATTTATAATTTTGCTTGAATATCGATATATGATACAAGGGTTTTCTTTTTCTCATTTCTTTTTTCTTTTAAATAAGGGGTGATGGTGGAAGGGAGAGAAAGTGAATTGCTTTTTAATTTAAAATAAGAACAAAAAACAACAACAACATAGTTTTATAGAATTACCTAGAATACTGAAAGTATAAGAGACTCTCCCAAGGTCTCATAGCCAGCATGCTTTGACACAGGCTTGTCTTTGACAACTAGACTTGAACTCAGGTCCATCACAGCTAAGAAGACCTGAGTTCAAGTCTAGTCTTTAACACATGCTGGCTATGAGACCTTGGGAGAGTCTCTTATACTTTTGGTACTCTGGGTAATTCTCTAAAACTATGTTGTTGTTGTTGTTTTGTCCTTTGTGACTTTTTTTTCTAGATTTTTCCATCAGGATTTGGCATGATATCATTCTAGATCAGTTTGGAGAAGTTTGTGGAGGGCAGTTTACTGCCCTTCTTCCTAATACCCCACCATCTTTTCTCTACCTCCCACCTACCCTCACTCAATAAATGCCAGTGGCTCCCTATTATATGCAGGATCAGATATAAAATCCCCTATATATCTTTTAAATTTCTTCAGAACCTGGATTCTTCTTATATTTCTAGCTTTATACCTTACTCCCTTCCACATACTCTGGGATTCAGTAGTTTCCTTTATATTATCACACATGACACTCCATCTCCCAACTCCAACAATTTTCACTGGCTATCCTCCATGCCTGGAATTCTTTCTTTCCTCATCTGTACCTCCTAGTTTCTCTGGCCTCCTTTAAGTCCCAGTTAAAATCTCACAATTTCTAAGAAACTTTTACAAGTCCTCCCAAATCTTAATATTTTCCCTCTGACAATACTCCCAATTTATCTTGTATGT